>NC_087245.1:42027500-42052500 GCF_037042905.1 Lytechinus pictus | reverse complement strand
CAACAGTTTATTTCATACATCTTCAATATTTTTGTCATTTACACCTGAAGTTTTGTCATTTAAATGGGTTTACATTTCATAATTCATTTTATACTTGTTTCTCCATACTTTTACCTGACATGAAAATGAATAACAGCAGAAAAATCAATTCTATTCTCAGCCATTTTATGCGAAGCACAGCTTCATGTAAAGTAGGTATCCTCATGATGGTCTCGGTGTGTGTGTGGGGAGGGGGGGGGGGGCATTGGTGCTCGAGCGAGAGTTTTGGGCAAGGAAACAAGTTAAAAGGGTAAAAGCTATCTACAAACCGTTCTTCTTAGCCTAAGTCTATGTGCTCTCCATTATTAACATCTAATTCCATCCCTTATACTAATTCCAACTTTTGCACAAATCATTTTTACAAACTTTTTAAGTGGTGCTCACTCGAGCGGAAACATTTGCCGACAGTCATAATTATCATTGGCCTATAACAATATATAAATGTGGAAAAAGCTTCAAGATATTACAAATATATCATTTTGTAGGATTATTTCGAAGTGTAGAGTAGATTATATTGCTAGATAGATTGCACTATATAAATACCTTAATAACTTAATATTATGTTCTTCTAGCTGAGAGTGTATCCAGTATCGGTGACAATCCCCAAGCCACCCAAACAGAAATCATGAATAATGGACCGGTCGAGGCAGACTTCACTGTCTACGCAGACTTCCTCACTTACAAGTCGGGTAAGCCTGTGTTTTGGTTTGATAATTCATCTTTTTATATGTTTTTTTTTTATTGAAAATTTCAGTGATCGAGACCCACATCAGAAGACCTAGACAATCATCGGATACAGTTATATTTGACTTTTTGGCCTCTTGACCTGACATGTGTATAATACATCAGCATATTTATTGAGAAGTAGAATACAACAATAAGTTTCATGCATTTTCTCTGCTTATCAGCAGAGAAGTTTGCTGTACATGGAAGCAATAAAGTTGCGAGCTTTGAAAATGGGCTTCATTGCGCTTATCAGTGGCCAAAATTCTATGATGACATCATATGTGAACGGAACTGTGATTGCATCTGTTTGTATGCGGAAAATTTGAGTTATTTTATTGTCTTCTGCAATGACAGAAATCATCATTCAATTTGATCTGTATTTATGAATCATTGGTCTCCAGTGCTATATTGAATATTTTGACCACAGCAGAATCATTATGTCCTTTATTAGACTATTGAGCAGGTCAATACATTTCTTTTAAAGCCAATATGAACCATCATCCTTGTATAGCACATTCTCATGTCCTCAACTACATAAATCTGGCTACATTTATAACCCACAGTGCAACATTATGAGCTCTGTAGTCTTACAATCTACATGTAGGTCAACTCAAAGTAACTCACTTTCTGATGCATTAGAAACCCTAGTTTCTATTCCAGTTCTGCCTGATTTTTAGGTTATTTGGTGCATCAAAGTGCAGGGTTGAATAAAAAAAAATATCACCTTTAGTTGTACTGTTGTCTATGGGAAAAACCCTGAAGAGGGCAATACGGCAGACTAGATGCTCCCTACTTCCCATTCAGATATGGGATAAAGTGCAAACTACAGCATGTGATTTCATTCTTGCAGCTTAAAACAGCTTTCATGGGTACCTTTGTTTAAAGATAAATGAAAGTAGTTGCAGTAAACACTGATTTCACGAGAAAGTCCTTAAAACAAAGGTTAATTGTCATTACATCATCCTGGATCTGGTAAAGTTACATAAACTGAACTTTGTGAAATCTTGAAATCTACGCTGAAAAATGTTCACACTGAAGATCACCAACACAGATAAGCGCACGTGGGACAGTGTATAATCATTGCTTTGAATGTCGGCCCGAGGCTTGACCCGAATCCCGTGCTTATTTGCTAATTTCTCAGCAATTACACAATTTCTTCCAGAATCCTTTGGCACATATTTTTTATTCATACAAACAGACACTTTGGTGTTCAGTTCATTGGATTCTGTACGAACTCATTTTGAAATCGTTACCACAACTGGCATTTATCTTTAAACTTGTATTTTGAATTTGACCTTTTGACCTCTTGACCTGACAGGTGTATATCAGCATACCACAGGATCAGAGCTTGGAGGCCATGCCATCAAGATCCTGGGCTGGGGTGTGGAAGATGGGACCGACTACTGGCTGGTCGCTAACTCATGGAACAGTGAATGGGGTGACAACGGTAAGTTGATCCCAATCTATTCAAGATGAAAGTGGTGATGTCATTTCTGCCTGGGTAGGGCTGGTAAATTGCCGATTGGCCCACACTCGCTTTGTCTAATTTCTGTTTGGTCTCTTCCTACCATTACCATATCCTAAACTGGCTTCCATAGCAGGACTATGTCACATAGAGTGGTCTTGTTGCTATGGAAACGCTCTCTGCGTAGTCAACATGTTCTGCACGAACTTTGAAACCGCAGCGTAGGCATTCTACACACAGTGTATCCAACATGCGTACACTCTTGTACTTTCATGCAAAGATCCTTTCCCGAAGTACAGTTGTGTCCTCACCTACGCTTAAACCAGTTTAACTTGGCAAAGCAGTCTTAAAACCACATTGCAAGATGGTTTTCAAAGCTGGTAAGGAAGACCAATTAAAGGTCAAGTCCACCCAAACAAAATGTTGACTTTAATAAATAGAGAAAGATCAAACTAGCATAATGCTGAAAATTTCATCAAACTCGGATGTAAAATAAGAAAGTCATGACATTTTGAATTTTCGCTTATTTTTCACAAAACAGTGATATGCACAACTCAGTGACATGCAAATGTGATGGTCAATGATGTCCCTCACTCACTATTTCTTTTGTTTTATATTGTTTGAATTATACAATTTTCAATTTTTTACAGATTTGACAATAAGGATCAACTTGACTGAACCATATACATGTAGTATTATAAAACAATGCTAATTACACGTGCTCATGAAGGAATTAATCGTTGTTTCACATGACAATAAGAAGGAAATTAGATTTTTTTTCAGATTTCATTAAATAAAATACAAAAGAAATAGTGAGTGGATGACGTCATCAGTCTTCTCATTTGCATACCGTACAGGATGTGCATATCACTGTTTTGTGAAATTAAGCGAAACTTTAAAATGTCATAACTTTCTTAGTTTACATCCGATTTTGATGAAATTTTCAGTGTTATGTTTGTTGGATTTTTCTCTATTTATTCAAATCATCTTTTTGTTGGGGTGGACTTGTCCTTTAAGATTGCTTTCGCTTTTAGTGTTTCCATTACATGTAAAACTGGTTGCCACTAAACTGATTAAAGATAATAGATGAGAACAGGGTTGAATGCTACTTCGTCTACAACCAGTTTGTCTACTAAAATTCAATGTAATTACCATTTAGTCTTTTAACCATTTATGTCATTTGCAGCTAGGCTATACCTATTTCATTTAATATCTCTGCCTAACACCACTTGTCTATATTGTTAAGTGCACGGTTTATGAACCTAATTTTATTTAAAAAGTAAAAATGAATAAATCAGCATTCATGTCCTTTTGCATAGCGTTTATCTACATTTGCCACTCTCCACCCAGGTGTCGAATATGGGTACCCGGTAGGAAGGGTTTCCTTGAATGCATAAGTGCGCTATCAGGGTAGCCGTGCTAGAGTCGAGGGAGAAGTATGCAGTGCTTAGGAACATTGTACTTAGCACTCGATAAATGTTGCATATTATTATCATTATTATTATTATTCTCCTTGGTGCAGTTGAGTTGTTCAATATGTTGTATTTCTCTCTTGCAGGATTTTTCAAGATCCTCCGTGGCGAGAATGAATGCGGCATTGAGGGCGACATCAACTTTGGAACCCCCAAATAGTCTTTTTCACCAACTATGGAATGACATGTACTTAAGCAAAACAATCTTCTAATTTTGTGTGAGATTTATTAGAAATATCAAATTGATTTTTATAGGAACCATTGTTGTTGATATGTGATGTAATGCTGTTTGGGAGGGGGGGTGCACAATAGATCACCCCCTCCCTTAACAGTAGATTCACTTCTTAAAGCTTGCGATAATCTTAAAACAGTACTTAATGTAGCAAAATGTATGTATATCTATGCTTGATTTATATAGAGAGTACAGAGTATACCTTTCAAGATAATGCATTATAAGATCTAACAAAAAGTTTATTCCATCCGAATTTTCAGCGTAACACCACGTCTTCTTCAGGGATATGCTTGATTATGATATATTATTGCCTACACATTTTCGATTGAATAGCTAAGATAGGGGGCCTCGTATTGTAGGTCCTATTATATGGCCTTTATTCTGAAATCTGGTTTAACATAAGCCATGGTTTAACTCTGGGCTAAAATTATGGTAAGCCAAACATTTCAAAATTTTGTTTACATTGTATGCTTCTCATGTTTACAATGCTCATGTCTCAAATGTGAATGATGTAGAAAAATATTTTTTTTCAAAGCAATTTGAGAATCAAAAGAGCTGATATTTTTTAACCTGAATTGTTGTAGATTTGTGCAACAATTGGCTATCCATAGTTTATCCACAAATTTAGACCAGAGGTTAAATTGAACCAGGGTTCAGAATATGAATTGGGTTACATGTTTAAGATTAGATGGATCTCGACTGATATCCATGCACTTATTTTACTTTTTTCCAGTCAGTGAAAAATCAGGGAATTTGATAAAAAATACCTCAAATCAGGTGAAAATGCCTCAAATGAGGGAAAAATCAGGGAATTTTGATCAGCCCAAAAGTCGAAGGCATGGTAGGCAGTCAGACTCTGTTATATTTTGTTGCATATCAAAACAACATCCATTGAATGACTTGTTTTGGTGGTACTAATTAGTAATATATTGTTGTTTTTATACTGAAAATACATGTAATTCACTGAAACAACTTATAAAACATGCAAAACTGGGAATGGATTTAAATAATTATCAGGGAATTTTTAGACTTCATCAGGGAAATTTGTTTTCTTGAAAAGCTGGGAACCCTGAAAGGATTGTCCTCCAATGCAATGTTGAACAGTCAGAGAAACTGTCGGGATTGTTCTACTCATCTCCCAAACTAAAATGTATGATTTAGTAACAAAAGAATCATCTGATATTAAATTGTTGAATACAGATACTCAACGATTTGTATTCTGATACTTTATAAGCCGAGGTCGAAATCTAGTCTGAACTAGATTTCATCCCATACTTCTATGGAATACCAGGTCTCATACTAATTCTTCTATATTCATAACAAATGGCAATGTCATGTGTGGAAGAGCCGTGTTGTAGTGGTTCTGACTCTTGCCTTGTAAACAGAGGGTCGTGTGTTCGAATCCCACCGCGGTCTAGCGTTCTTTGGCAAGGCGTTCATCCACACTTTGCCACTCTCGGCTCAGGTGCTAAATGGGTACCCGGTAGGATGCGAAAGTTATTGTTTGTATGAATTTGCCAGCACCATGACGAGGCTGCGATGAATGCAAGGAATGCTCCCCAGGGAGTGGAAATTGTGCGCTTTTCATGCGGGATCAAAATGAATCCAATGACAGGGGTAATGATATGCTATAAAGCGCTTTGAGCCGTTCTTAGAAAAGCACTAGCCTATATAAAAAGTAGCTATCACTATTAATAAAATTCAATGTATTTGTATATTTTCTTATACTTCACATTTCATGAGACAATCATGTTTTGACAAGTTTTTTTGCTGCAGGATTGCAATAATTTGTTCTTGGTGAATGGGTTGACTACTGGCACTCCATAAAAGTGAGGTCTATAAAGTAAACCCAGGGTTAAGTAAACTATGGCTATCAGAATTATGCCACCCATTGTTTCCAAGACTTAGTACTGTTTGTTTATCCCAGAATAAGAGGTCATATGAAGATGTGTTTTGTGAGTGAAAATTTATCGTCTTCTGGTCTTGTGACTGAAAATCTGTAGTTACTAAATGAGACATCAACATAAAACTAAAGAACTGAGGTTTGTATTTTAAGAGGAATGCATATATTTAGAAATCTATTGATGCCATTTTTAACATGCAATGGCTCTATGCAGGTTTAAAAAAAAAAAAGGTCTTTCACTTGATTGACGAGTACCATCTTTTAAATGAATGCAAATGTTTATTTTTATATCAATAATGTATGGATGAATGTTTTTTTTTACAAATCATGAATGCAATTAATAAAATGAATGCTGTATATAATTCAATGAATTATTAATCTCTGGTTTGTTTTGTCCCACGTATGTGTAATGACCATTTCTGAATTTTTATTGATTGTAAGCTATCTTTGTCAATGTTTAAGGTCACAGAAAGCAACATATTCTGAAAGACGCCTGTGCTTGCTTTTTTGTGAAGTTCACCCACACCAATAGT
Source organism: Lytechinus pictus (assembly GCF_037042905.1). Taxonomy (NCBI): domain Eukaryota; kingdom Metazoa; phylum Echinodermata; class Echinoidea; order Temnopleuroida; family Toxopneustidae; genus Lytechinus; species Lytechinus pictus. Next base: position 42,046,130 of record NC_087245.1, on the reverse strand, counting down.
TGCTTGGAATAAAAAGAGAAAAATCAAACAAGCTTATCACTGAAAATTTTATCAAAACTGGATGTAAAATAAGACATTTATATTTAAAAGTTTTTCAGGTTTAATTTCACAAAACAGTTATGTGCACATCCCTGGTCGTATGCAAATGAGGAAATTAATGACATCACCGACTCACTATTTCTTCTTTTATTGTATTTTATAAAATATGAATATTATGCTTTTCTCCTTAAAGTTTGATTCCTCCCAGAACACATGGAATTGCCATTTTTGTAACCTATTGTGATCCGATGGAGACACTCTTTATTGTCAAACCTGCAAAAAAATGTGTAATTTATACAATAAATTATGAAAGAAATAGTGAGTGAGTGACATTTACTCTCTGATTTGCAGATCACTGTATTTTGTATATAACCATTTCATGAAAAATGAGCAAAAATTTTAAACCGTTATGATTTTCTCATTTTACATAAGATTTTGATGAAATTTTTAGCGTTAATGCTTGTGTGGTATTTCTTATCCTCTTCCATGAATTTTTTGTTGGGTTTGAACATGCCCTTTATTATTTTAAGGTGATTGATAAACTTTTCTTGGTTCTACATGCATGACACATATGGGATTGACAACGATCTGATCAGTTTATCTAATTCTCAGATCATCTAACACTAGACGTGAAATGTTTCCTAGGTAGTTATATACCAGCTTGGCGTTTACCAGCAGAGCGCTGTCTTGCCGAGTTTCTACGGGAGTAACCATGAACAGAAACATAAACTACCATGTCTAAACCCTCTTCGTCTACAGTCAGTTTAGACTTATTACCATTTGGTCCAACCATCTTTGGTCTAACTGTCATTTGGTCTAATCCTCTGCATGGTCTAATGTCCACTTAGTCTACTTATTACTTTGCATCTTATCAAATTCTGGTTCATAATTGGTTTATCTAATCATATGGACTAAGTGGTGTCAGACTCAGTGGATATTAGACGAAGGGGTGTAGCCTAACTGGAAAATTTTCAAAGTGGAAAATTGGCTCACTAGCATGAAGATTTAAACAAATCCAAATTATTTATTTATTTATTTATTTTTAAACAAGTGCACACGTAGTTACCAATGATGCATATAGCATTTTCATTTATTTGAAAGCAAGATAAGAGCATTGTTGATAAAATGCCTTGCTCACGGGCATAGGTGCCGCGGCCGGGAATTGAACCCCTGACTTTTCATGTATAGCCTGGCGCCTTAGACCACTCGGCCACGGCACCTCCGCTCCAAATTATTTCAGAGATCATGAGATCAAGAAAATAGCTAGTTCTCATGTAAAGGTCAAGACCACCCGCCCAGAAAATTTTGGTTTGAATGGATAGAGAAAAAAACTAAAAATTTTATTTAAAAATTGGGTGTAAACTTCGGAAGCTAGGAATTTTTTAAAGTTCTGCTTATTTTTCATGAAACAATTATTTGCACAATTCTGTGGTATGCAAACGAGAGTCTATGATACCCCTCACTATTTCTTTTGTTTTTTAATTGTTCGAATTATATAATATCTTAATTTTTACAGATCAATAATGAGCAACTTGACTGAACCACAAAATGTTAAGACAATGGTATTTCCACGTTTTTAGTCAATGTCACATGAAAATGAGGAGAAAATTTATTCAATATTTCATGTAAAGAAATACAAAAGAAATAGTGAGTGAGCGATGTCTTATCAGTTCCCTCTTGCATACCTACCAGGATATGCATATAACTGTTTTGTAAAATGAAGCAAAACTTTAAATGTCATATTTTTCTTATTTTACATCCCACGATTTGGATGAAATTTTCAGCGTTATGCTAGTTGATTTTTTTTCTTCATTTTCTTCAAACAAATTTTTGCTGGGGTGGACTTGTCCTTTAAAGAAATTTGCCACTTTTCAACTAGTGTATGTTTCAGATATGGCAGTAGCGGATGCAAACATGTAGATATTGAGAGTATGCAGTCAAAGTATATAATAGGCCTACCCTTGTAAGCAAGTGTGGCAATCTCTTGATATTTATAGTCATGGAAGAGGGGGGGGGGGTGGATAGTTAAGATAATTCAGATGCATTATGCACTATGTAAAACTGGAATGTTCTTATTGTTCTCTGTGCATTTTTTTTCTCGGGGGGGGGGGGGGGGGCACATCCCTGCCCCCCCCCCCTTCATTGCCAACCTTATCTTCCAAGGCTGAGGGGAAGCTTCGATTTCCCATTGTGGGCTAAATTAGGAATCATCTTCTCAACTAATGCAATCCCATCTGGTTATATTATGACAGACCTTGGACCTTGGGCAAATACAGGATTATATAGATTGGCTTGTTTCATCATTTGGAGGTCCTCCAAAAAATTCCAATGGGCTGAAAAAAAAAAATCATTTTTACACAGGGATGTGTAATGCACATTTCCTTGTTTAGAACTAGGGATGAGGTGTGTGTGTATGTGGGGGGGGGGGGATTTGCCCCTTTGATTACCCCTGGATCCACGTCTGAACTAAGGTTACAGTAGGATATATAGCTGATATTTTTCAGGCGAGTAATCAGGCCAAAGTACACATGATTGTGACTTATTTGTATAGTTGCATCATTTTGCATGGTGTTCATGATACACTAATGCTCTGTATCACAACTCCCATGCCCAGTTCACACTTTAAAGTTACTGAAATAATTCGATTGATTAGCAATGAACAAATCTGTCACAGAATATACATTTTGGAGAATTCGTAGATGACAAACTTAATGACAAGGGGGCGTTGAAATGCATGAATCTTATTAATATTGATCGGTATAGCATTAAAAATATATATATATTATTGTAATATAATCATCATTTTCGTTATTATGAGATATTAATCTGTCTGTCTATGCTAATTCATTGTCTTTGAAGCAGGCACGGGGGGGGGGGGGGTGCAGGGAGTGCATGCCCAATAAAAAACGTGTAAATAACGAATACCCCGTTATGTGTCCAGCTTCAGAATGATGTGAAAATAATATAGTGAAGACCTGATGGTTCCTTTATCCAGCCTCCCCTTTAAGTAAAAGTTTAAATCGATCCCCCAGGGAACTATTGACGAGTTATTGCAGGCCCATAAACTTTATCTGAACTTCAGGGGAGCGAGATGTTTGAAAGGCCTTTGATATGACAAGAGAACATTAAAATTAACATGGAACTACTCATTATATAGCACAAAGTACAAATTAAGTTCTGCAACACGGATGGTTTTATTTATCAACAAAACAAATAAGAAAATACAATACAATAAAAAAAATTCTCATATAAAAGGAAGCAAGTTGACAGTTCTTTTGCATGATTATAAGAAACAGATATAAACATGATAGTTTAATAATTAATAATAAATCTTGCCCCCCCCCCCAAAAAAAAAAAAAAAAAAAACATGGAGACAGTCGAAAATATACTATTTTCGAAATTTTCTTTAAAATCTACAAAACATGACAGTTATAGCATATCATCTATGTGAGTTGTATTCAGCACTTTGCATCACTGGCGTAAAACCGGTGGGCAGGTGGGGGATACATACCCACTTTTCAGGACATAAACGATATATTTCTTTCAAATCATCAAATGATTAATACTCCTGACACTACTGCAAAGGTTTATATCCGCTGCATCACGAGAGTATTATTATCATGATTCCAATGCCTTTAAATATGTTTATAGATTTTACATTAAACCAATTATAATATCTTTTAAGGGACACTGGCACGAACAAGGGGTTATATCCTGGCATCTCGATATATGGAAGTGGGAAATAATTTGTAAAAATATAGGTCTACCCTATACTTCAAGTTAAATGTATCCTTAAACACTTTTAATAGGCCTACAGCAATACTTTTCTCTTTACAATCTTATCAATTTTCATAGGAGATTTAAAATTGCATAAATTGATCATTAATCAATCGATTATCAGTTGGTCTAATTGCCATTTCGTATAATCGTCAAATTAAACCCCAACAATACTAGTGTGGCGTACACATTAATTTTGGTCCGTTGCCCACTTTGTTTCACAACGGTTGGTCTAACATAGTTTAGTCCATACTCACTTAGTCTAAAAAACCACTTGGTCTAATTGTCATTTGGTAGCCCTACTGAAGTGGTCTATTAGACTAATCGGCTGTAGACCAACTTGTGATAAACCCGTCCGGACGATAGGCTCTTTGGAATGGCTGCTTGAAGGTAAAATGTGAATTAGAAACTCGGCGAAAGTAATTAGAATGGCGAGTTTAAAATAAAAAGTCCCACCGCAACCTTCCAGTAAAACAGGTAGGGTGAGGGAGGGGGGGGGGGAGGCTTTGGACGAACGATGGCGGATACCTGATAACGCGACGCGACCCGATGCTACCACTCCTTCCGGTACAAGCCAATATTAAAAGTGATGTGATTCAGGGATCTCCTTTAGGACCTTCACTGCTTAGTTTGGATATGAATGACCTAAATTTTATCAGTAGTATTCAATATTACATGCACATCATATTAATTTTATATCTGGAAATAATACACCGAATATATTTCATTGCAATATATATTTTCAATTGGATTAACATAAGAATTTATTAATAAACACCGTGTTGATTGAATATCAGAAAAAGGGTACTTCGCAATCAAATTGGACTCCAACTCTTATATTAAAGACCCTGCATTAATTCACTTCAATCATAGTCAGGTCTATACTTTGACACAATTCGAATTTTACATCAAATCAGTGATACCTCCCGATTATCCAAGCATAACATATATTACTACTACACACTGATCATGTTAATGTTAACATTTGGGAGAAGATAACAAATCTCTCAAGACATTATCTGTTCGTGACTTTCATTAAATTGGCAACCATTGCACAAAAAAAAATCATTCGGTAGTCTGGGTATGTGACACATGTACATACATGTAAAATAGACAATATCAAGTTTGTGCAACCACTACGCTTTCTGGAACAGTGAAAATCTATTGAAAATGCCCGTTAAATCACAATGGACATATTATAGGTCATTGTCGAAAATTGGTGAACCGGGATAGCAGACCATCCTAAGATTAGAAATCTGACGAAAACGAGCAAATAAGTCGTTTGTCCAGAGTCCAGGACGAAACCGCATTCACCGATTTTCGACAAGGGCTGCTTTGTCACGAAGGGCTTTTGACAATAACTTATCTACGTTCCAGAAATCGTTTATGTAGTGGTTGTGAAAAATCCCTAATACTTCAGTGCACGGACTTCAATCAACCATGAAACCTTTGCCCATCTCGTCATTCTCTTCAAAGAAGAACGTATTTTGTCCAATGTAATGGCCTCTTCCAGAAACCTCGATTCGGACGGCATCTCTATCTCCCACTTTGGTTGTCTCCACGGCCTTGGCGATGAAGGAGGATCCCCAGCGGCTCTTGTAGTACCTTGGTTGATTGAGATCAGTCAGTCCTTTCTGGTATTGCATGGCGACTCGAGACACCGTCCCGGATCCACATGGGGCTCGAGCAATCTAATCAGTGAGATAATGAGAGGGGATATATATATAGCAGAAGATTAGATATATCATCCATATTATGTACAAAACTGTAGCCAAAACATTGCACAAGGTCTATGCATAACCAAGGGTGAGGACAGGGTATTATTTCTTATTATCATGTTCGACCTAATCATAGGTACAGAGCTCGAGGATATCGACATCTCTTTTCGATACTCTTCCATTTCCTTTCTTTAAAAAGATCTTTATGCCTTTTTGTTCATCTTAGAAAATTATAGAGTCGGCCTGTGGCGATCGTATGGGTAGAGGTAGGGGAAGGGATGAGGTGGGGGTGGCTACGAAGAATGGATCCAGGAAAATACGGCTTACCATGCCCTGATCACCGTAAACCAGCAAGTTGTAAGTGGTGTCCGTATCGGGTGTTTCGTTGCCGTCTGTTAAAATAGTCCCGACGATGCAGTTTATATCCGGGTTCTCTGGGTGCTGTACTGAAATCGCATCATTTGTTGCCTTGGTGATAGCTATCCCGGCATCCTTGAGGTCTCTAAGAGGCGACTTAACAATGTCCAATCCAAGCTGACTGGTGGAGACAAGAACATAGAAGACACCCCCAAAGCTGACGTCTACTTTGACCTTTCCGAACCCAGGAACCTCTATCTCGGCATCTATTGAAAGTATTAATCGATGATGACGGGGTTAAAACTTTATCAAAAATATCCACGCTATACCTTGCTTTATCTTTACCATTTCTTCAATAAATATAAGAATAGATTCTGTTTAATAATAACTAGTTGATAATAATGAAATAAGTGAGATCATCTCTGGCTCGTCGGAAGAAATTTTGAAGTGTTATGATTCGGGGATATTCAGGAGAGATTTTTTTTTTTCGGATGCTCGAAGAGCCAAAAACTTGTAGTTGGTATTGTAAAGACAAGTCTATTAGCTTTATTTTTTACAGACAGTCTTCTAATAGCATCCACAATAAAAGTTTGATATGACCAGAGTTAAAGGTCATTTAAACAAATTCCGAATTTAAGTAGCAATCACTGAATAAATGAATTATTACTTACTTCAGTCATGTATTCTGATCGTACATAAACTTAAATCTTGGGCATAGTTCATGTTTGATAAAGGGTGGGTCCCATGAAAGAGCCTTGTGGAACACCACTACGTTATCTTCATAATACTTGATATTATTGATATTTCATATATAAAGATTGTGCCCGGTTTGAAAGCAATAAACATGTGCAAAACGTGAAGATTACAATCTCAACGTGACTTATTTTTATGGGTAATAAAACTTCAACTTGTACATACTGTAGTAATCCTTTGGTTGGAAAATGTAGAACAACGATATATAATATAAAGAGTCCTACCCTTTTCCCACAAAAAAGCGGGAACGCTGGTGAATCTTGTTCTGCCCGTTGTTTTCGTCTCTTCGTTGTATTCCACATAAGCTTTCAGTAGACCGCAAGGCAGTTGGATGTTCAGCTGTGTCTCAGGGGACGTCTTTTCGACCAAGCCAGAGTCGACGGTATATCTGGCAAGACCAATGGTGGCGTGACCGCACATGAAATTGTACCCTTCTGCGTTAAGATAGCACGCTCCAATGTGCGCCTCAGGGTTGTCTGGCTTGATGGGAATGGCTCCCCACATGTCGTAGTGACCCCTTGGCTCAAGGATGATGGCCCTTCGGATGTGATCCAAGTGATCCCGGGTGAAGCGATACCTCTCCAGGAGGGTGTCACCCTTCATTTCAGGATAACCAGAGACAACAATCCGCAGAGGATCTCCACCAACGTTCATCTCCATTGTGTGGATCTTAAACGGACTCTTGGCGATCACTGCATCAACCATGTTGCGAAGTCTTTGTTAACAACAATTTGAACTTGTTTGCATTAAATGATCGATTGTTGTTCTGACAGTTTACAACATGCAGTTTCTGTGTAGGTCTTTTTCCCTGAAAGAGATGAATATGAACTGATGATGATTTGCATTTGAAACATAAAAATCTGGAAACTGACTTAATTTGCGAAGTACATACACCAATTACTAATTGGTTTTCTCGTCGAATAACGAACTCGTTGAAAGGAATTAAGGTCGTTATAAATATTGTCTGAAAGTTGCAGATCATGTGTGTAGTCACTGGACTGCTTTGAATGTTTTGAGTGGCCCAATCCTATTCGTGTGACAGATTGTTTAAAGCAAAGCTAAGCCTCTTTTCTTGTAAGGTCTTTTCACTTTTTTTCAGATGGCCTGGTCCAGCGTGCACAGAATGTGCACAATCCCGGACCAGTGACATAGACCCAACAATTATAAAGGAGTCGGACCAGGGGCGGATCCAGGTTTTTTTCAAAGGGGGGGGGGGCACATTTTCCCAGAGGAAAATTTGACAAGCAAGAACAAATCAAAACAGGTTTTCAACCAAAAATAATGACATTTCGTCCACGAAAAAGCAAAAAAAAAAGGTCTTCACTTTCAAGGGGGGGGGGGGGGGCAAACTTCTGTTTTAACGGCATTTTTACATTACAAATTTTAACTTTGCCTCTCAAAGGGGGAGGGGCACGGGTCGGCTCTGCCCCCCCCCCCCTGGATCCGCCAGTGAGTAAGACATACAAAATCCCTTTGAACAGGGTTCAAAGCCGCTAGCAGAAACTATGTCAGGAATGCACTTTGCTCAACATCCATTCGAAAGTGTAGACAAAAGATTCCAGCATGATTCTGTACCTATCATATGCAAAAGGAATGTGCTATTGTGATGATGATTGCTTTTTCGCTGCATCTTGGTCTGACGATTTGTGCAGTGCATAATTCAAAGGCATGCGAAAAGAAATTATGCAATATGTCCTGAAATGTGACTAAAATTTACTAGACTGGGCATGTGCGGGCACTTATCTGACATACAATAATGAACAACAATATTCTAACTACTGCATTTCAAATTTTCATTAGCCGCAAACGATCGGAAAAGTGTCTAAGTCTGTTTTCAGTAAAGGTTAAATTCTTACTTTTTTTTATTAATTAAAGATTTCTTGATACAATCTGGCCAAATCTCGGCGCAATATTGCTTATTTATTGATGTCTTTTCATATGAATTCCAGTTTTTTTTAATTGATATAAAAGATGGAATATTGATGCAAATTAATATTTGCAAGGATCAACTCCTCGGATTTCCCCCATGAAACTAGCGGTTTCGAACGGCGGACATCAAAAAGGTACTTAATTACAGCTGTACTTTCTTTTGTGCTCCTTTAGAAATGAACAGGTGGTTGAATAAATTTGTTGCCCGTTGAAACTTGATCCAATCAACTATATCTGTATAATATGTTCATGTATAGCAAGGAAAATCGACGGTATTGTCAAGTACCGAAGATATTCATAAAATCTAAATAAATGACATCAATCTTGCGACCATTCTCTATAAAGCTCGATCTGGACCATCTATGCAACGGAAACCTTGTAGAACGAACAGGCAAAATGCATAGGATCACTGATTATTATTGACTAATTGCATTTGCAATCATAATGCTCGAGAATCACACCGATGATAGTAGAATCCAAGAGTATACAAGACATATCGGCCCATTATAATTTGATGGAAGCGACATATATCATCATACCTTAGGAAACCCCCAGCACTTACACTGGCAGATTTCCAGTCAAAGAAAAAATTACCTTTCTGCAATGAAGCTTAAAAAATGATACCCAAAGGTAGAGTTGTTAATCACGCAAAGTCCTAATTAATTTCAGGGCTCGTCATTCACTAGAGGAAAACCACTTGATAGGACAGAAAATATAAGTTGTATTTCCAGTTGAACGCGACTTGGTGAATGAAAAAAATGCACCAGTTTACAGATGATGATTATTTGTTTTTACAAGTATACAGGCTTTATCCCTCCAGGTAATATACAGTCCGAAGCATCTATATATTCAGTATGTTATGTTAACGGATAGCCGGATATGTGCTTGACGATAGTGTGATTCCGAAGACCTTCAAATGCACTCAAATATTGTTTGCACTCTGTAGCAACCTTTAACCGATAACTACGGTTATATGTCAGCTATGATATATCTGGATCACAATGTTTTGGTGTCGGCCTATAATGTTCTGTTTTTATGGCGCTCACTTCAACATGTTCAAAGAAAAATGCTCGGGCCATAAATAAAAATTGAATATAAAAAAATATTCACCTTGTGAGTAAAAAAAAAAAACATTTGACCCCTCATAAATCCCCAATCTAAGGGAAAATATGTCACGAATACATAAAGTTGCGTTACTGAAATCCATTTCAAAACATTTTTCCAGTAATTTACGTTATATTTGTAAAATATTATACATTTTTAGTATCAATGCTTCATTTGAAAAGGGATTTGCAAATATGTTTACTAACTCATGTAGGATTATGACATCACTGGCATCTGCGGTTCATTCATTGTCATGATTGCAGTCATGCCTTAGTTTGGCACAAATCAAAGTTTACATCACTGCAAAGAATACCTCCTGATCACTAGCGTACCAACGGGGGGGGGGGGCAGGGGGGCATTCTGCTCCCCTGACGAGTCACAACCCATGCAAAGGACGTATCCCTGCCCCCCTGACGAGCTTCAAGACCTTTTTTGCCCCCCTGACGAGCTTGAAGACCTTTCCCCCCCCCCCCCCCCGACGAGCTTGAAAACTTTTTTTTTTTTTTTTTTTTTTGCTTGCTTGTCAATTTTTTTTCTGGTACGAAATCCTTTGAAATCCTTTATTGGTGATTGAAGACCTTTTTTTTTTTTGCTGGTCAAATTTTTTGCCGGACGGTTTTGCCCCCCCCCCCCCTGTGGAAAATCCTAGGTACGCTACTTCTCCTGATCACCCGCGTTATATGGCATCAAATTATTTGGGAGAAGATACCCTTTCTCGCCATATATATATAACGATTATGCGTTCATTACATATATCTTTTTCTTGAATTGAAGATTTATAAGGTTTTTTTTATTTACACTGTGTATATATATATATATTTATATATAAATCAAAGAGTTCTGCGTCGGCGTCATAATGAAGAAACAAAAAAAGACTTAATAGAAACGCCGTCAGGAGACATAATCTTCCAAATTTTCGGTCATAGACCTTCTTCAGGGATGAATTTATATATATATATATATCGTTACCCTATCATCCTTTTTTTCAATACTACATCAAACTTGAAGAATGAAGGAGATAAAGATAGAAAGATGGAGAATGCACAAAAGTAAAAAAATATGAAAAGAACTAAATATCCGGAAAAAGAAAGAACATGTCAGAAAAAAGGCGGGTAAAGTTGTGTTTTTAGATTGAAATCATGTTTTCACATTTTCTATGACTCTTTACTTTACAAGGAAATACTTCTTACAATTATTGACAATCTTTTTTTATTGTGTCCTTTTTTGTTCTCTAAAATATAGTTTGGGGGTGGGGGCAAAATAAATGATTGAATTGAAGTGAATATCCACTGGAGAATAACAAATACAGCACAAATGATTTTCTTTAATGCTTCATACGGTAACTACAATCCAAAGATGCATTGACCCCCCTCCTCGACGCTTCATGCGATATTTCTGAAACACAAAAAGATATAGCGCCGCAAAATTTCATGACTTCTTTTTTGTTTGAAGTCTCGCGCAAATTTTGAGACCAAATTCTCGACATACGGGTATAGCATCGCGACGTCACCTCACTTTTTACGAGACACTGTCACGCCGAAAATGGCTCGATTTTATACTTTGTGTACAAAGTCTATGGGAGATGAAATTCATAAAAAAATATGATATTTTGTTCTAATTGGTCTGCTTAATTAATTTGGTGTTTAATTTAGTTTTTGAATGGTCTGTAATAATTTCCATTGAAAAAACAATGAAAAAACAAAAGATTAAAAAACAAAGAAATTCTAAAAACAAAGAAATACATAAGGTAAAAATTGGCTTTCGAAGTTTTTCTTGTGGAAACCTTTGAATTAGATTACAAAGATGACATCTACAAAAATAAAGAGAATTTGAAGTAAAATTGGGCGTTAAAATGCAAATAATGTTTTTCATGATCGCATATTTTATCCATAATAAATTAAAAAAAATATTATTTTCAATTTTTTTTAAATACTAGCTTGTAGTTTATGTGGTCTTTGTGCGTGCCAAAATTTGGCGCGATCGCGCGAACGGCGGCTGAGATCAGAAGGGGGGCCACTAGCAGACCTAAGGGGGGGGGCAGGGGGGCAGACTGCCCCCCCTGACGAGTCACAAGCAAAAAAAAAGGAAACGAAAAAGGAGAAAGAAAAAAAAAAAGAGGAAAACGGAAAGAGAGAAAAAGGAGGAAGGGGAAAAAGAAGGAAGAGTTTAAGAGAAAGGGGAAAACAAAAACTGGACTGCAGACTGTCGGAAAAAATATATAAACTGTCGGGCACATGGGGCTGTTCCAACTGATTCGGTTTTTTAGTTCCACCATCTTTGTCGGTAAATGTCAATTAAACTGTACACTTTTATCGGTAAATTGTGATTTTTACGCAATGCGACTTTTAGAGCTCTCTGTACCGATAGTGAGTACGGACTGGGCTGACCAGGGACAGGAAAAAGGTACAGAACAACTTTTAGGTAATGTAATTAAAACAATAAAAATTTCGCTTGCGCTAAGCGCTCGCATCAATTTTTTAGTTGGATACCTGAAATATATGTCTAGTTTACAGGTTAAAATATCAAAAAATTTCGCTCGCGTCAATTGATTAGTTAGAAACCAATTTGTTCACGGTTACAAAAAGTGCTTATAATATCCAGTTCTTAGACCGGAATATCAAAAATTTCAGCTCGCACTTCGTGCTCACATATAACTGTTTAGTTATATCCATCTTGTTCATAGTTAAATGAAGTGTTTAGAATGTCCTGTTTTCAGGTCGGAATATAAAAAGTAAAAAATATATCATTAGAAACCAAATTTTTCACGGTTACAAAAATTGCTTAGAATATCAAGTTCTTAGGTCGGAATATCAAAAATTTCAGCTCGGGCTTCACACACGCATAAAATTCGATCCTGTTCATAATTAAATGAAGTGCTCAGAATGTAAAGTTTTCAGGACGAAATATCAAAAATTTTCAGTTCGCGCTTCGCGCTCATTAAAAAAAGTGCTTAGAATGTCCACTTTTCAGGGGGGAATATCTCAAATTTTCAGCTCGCTCTTCGCGCTCGCATCAATTAATTATTCAGTAAGAAGTCAATTTGTTACTAGTGCTTAGAATATCAAGTTCTTAAGTCGGAATATCAAAAGTTTTAGCTCGCGCTTCGCGCCAGCACGACTGTTTAGATACTCATCCTGTAAAACTGCTTAGAATGTCTAGTGTCTAGATAGGAATATCAAAATTTTTAGCTCGCGCTTCGCGCTCGCATAATTTAGTAAGGAAGATACTCATCGTATTAATAATTAAGTGCACAAAATGTATCGATTTAGGTATAAATTTTCATAAAAAAATCAGCTCGCGCTTCGCGCTCGCAATTATTATTTTTTAACTGATTTAAATGTCAAATACCTTTTTTATAACGTCTCCAAATCAGCAGAATTGAGAACATAATGTAAACTTTCAAAGAGGAATAAAAGAAGTATGTTAATATAAACATTGCAATCACCACTTGATTAGAAATATATCGATCACGATCCAATACATTTAATTTCTGGAATGATATACAAAAAAAGAATTAATTTCGACAATAAAGTGCAATCGCCCGATAGCAAATATCAGTAGTAGCAAGATCCCAACTGTTTTATTGGGCACCCCCTGGGTAACGTTTCCCACATTCAGTGCCACTGCCAGACCTACACATCCAAACTTGTATGACCGAATGTATAATTTTTGCACGTTTCACATCATGTAAAAAGGCTAAATAATAATTGAATAAAATGTTCGCTCGCTCGAAAATAAAAAACTGTGAAGTTGATATTTGGGCAATTATTATCAGCCCCCCCTTGAAAAAAAATTGTGCCTATATACGTCCATGCCTACTACCCCCACCTTGCTCATTCTTGTCGCTCGCCCCCCTGACGAAATATGCCAGGTACGCCACTGGAAGGGGCTTTCTCCCATCAGGGTACCATTTAATTAAAAGGGGCAGTCCACCCTGATATTTTTTTTAATAGCAGAAAAAAAATAATTAAGAATATTGCCGAAGGTTTGATAAAAATCCATTAAAAAAATAGAAAGTTATTAGAAATTCAATCATTTGATATGTGACGTTATATGCGAGCAGCGTTCATACATATCGAATAGTAAAAAAATCAACGAAAATTGAAAATGGTTTTTACTGTACATTCAGTATTTCACTAGAGAAACAATTTTACACCCGTTCTTAAAAAGAAAACAAAAGTAAGTCATCACGAACCATTCAAAATTTGAAACTTATAAATTTTATGTTTTTAGATATGGGGGTGCTGCTCGTTTATGACGTCACAAATCCGAAACTTGAAATTATAATAAATTCCTTAATCTTTAATTTTTTTTTAAATCCTTTTCAAATGTACATCACACTTTTAGGTTGTGCCATTTCATTTTTATGTAGCCAGACCAGCCAGACAGTCCCCCTTTTATGAAGAATGAGTTGAATCAAAGTCACATGCTAAATGTCATTCATTATTACACAATCCTTGAAAGATGACGTAATAATATAAATCTTGAAAAGTACAAAGCCAGCCGACTGCGTAAAGAACGCTTATGAAAATGCCCCAATAGCATGCAAGCGCTAAATAACGGCGCAGCGCAAATGTGACCACGCCCTGGTAACAGCTGCACCCCTCACGCGCCCTGCCTGGTAACAAGTGTTTGTAAACAAACCCCATTCTCTTTGCAAACTTGCTCTCTCGAGAACCCACTGCCAAATTTTTGACAGTTTTCACTAATTTTGCTTGCACTTTTCAAGTCATTTTTGCTGATTGTCAGGTCAGTATCATATCATTAGATATTTCTTGATAATTCGAGCAAGTTTGGAGAAAAAATGATGAATATTCAAAACTTAATGTCAATGAACAAAAATGTGACATGATAAAATGTCAAATTTCATGTTTTCGATGACCGTCGTACCGTACCATACCGGTACCGGTACATAATCGATCAGTTTGTAAAGTGACTACAGTAGGGCCTAAGAATATAGAATAAAGAGCAATATGTATTCAAATCAAATTCAAATTGAGATTGATCTAAACTATAGATCAATATCAATTTGAGTTTCATTTGATTTTGAATCCAACTTATAAAGTTAGACCGATACTAGATCTAGATCTATATCTATATCGCAAATCTTTGCTAGATCTACCGGTACCCTATATATCGGCATCCTAAATTCAAGAATACGAAAGCTATAATTTTCATAATATTGTTAAGTATTGTCTCACAAATTGAATTTCGCACACCTTTGTAGATCTAGACTAGATTTATTTTGACAAATCTACCAAAAGAATTATTTTTCTAAAGTTTTGGACATCTAACTTAGATCTGTACGCCCGCCATGCATTTTATCGGTCACGACCGTGACTGAAACACACGTTTGAATTTCTATTTCTCTTTTTCCTTTTCAATTCTACTTCCTTTCCGATTTCTCTCATAGTAGAACAAAGTTTCTTTTAGTTTGATCACGGGAAACATATTTTGGCGATGTATTGCAATCGACTTGTCCGTCCCCCTACCCCCTGGGTCCTGAGACCAGTTCCCCGTACTGGGTCAGCTTCTCCGGCCATCAGATCACCGATGGTTAATTCCATGGATGTAAGCAAATTATATGGAATTAAAATATGTAAATGAAATGAAATAAGAATGAAACAAGTACCAGACTTATCTATATGTTGTCTTAGCTGAGATGATATGACATTACATTATGATTGAACAATAATGATATAAAATTTTATCAACGACACCATAATTCTGGATTGAATGTAAATCAAAATTAATAATAGAAAATTTACAAACAGAGAAGTGATAGATAAATGAATAAATAAATGAATGAATGAATGGATAAGTCAATAACAGTAAATTAATAAATAAATTGATCAATAAAAAAGTAAATGAATGAATGAAAATAAATAAATAAGCAAATAATTAAAAAATAAATGAATAATTTATTAACAAATGAATAAATAAATAGATAAAAACTTACATAAATGAATGAATAATCAAACGAATACATAGAGGGAAAATAGACAAATTCAGGACACAGTTTCTTATGCATCTTCTGGCATACAATCTTTAAATTTGTTTTAAAAAAATGGATAAGAGAAACAAATAAAAAAAACCCACTTCAGAGGCCGCTAAATAAAATTTGAAAAATATGAAAATTTTATATATAAAATGGTAGGGTAATATGTAGATAATTCACATATTAAATTCTTAAACCCATGAATGCTTTCAATTAGGCTTTTAAATCTCATCAATGTAGTATTTTAAAAAAATAATAAAATTTTTAAACAGGAGCTGTGTCGGTCTCACCAGGATCCAACTTTCTCCCCATCCACCATCTCTCCCAACACATCAGCTGGCAACATGTCGGGCAGACTGCTTCTGCAGTGCTTGCAACAATCCCTGGAGAAACAGAAACTTCAGGAAAAGATTGCTGTACGTGTATTTACAATCTACCATGTAGATTTCACTTTTACTTTCCAATTTTAGGGGAAAATCCTTCAAAAGAAATAATCATAATGAAATAACATATTTTTAACATATAAGGTCTACTGGTATATTTTACAAATACAAGTGGAGAATTCGGCATTGCTTGATTTTTCCGATATAGACCTCTATGAAATGAAATAAAATGTGAAAGAAATACATTATGAGTGATAGAGTTCTTGTTTTATTCTTGCCAAGTGAAAACTAACTTTAAATTTATTTATTTATTCAAATCACAGAGCCTGGCTTCCCAGCTTGGTGTTGGGCCTGATGGAGACAGCGCAGACCTCCTCGCTAAGATCAACTCTTTGGTGACAGAATCAGAGGGAAGGAGGCAACAGGCAGAAAAGAAGGCCAAGGCTTTCCAAGATCGGTTCCTGGACTCAGAGAGCGAAGTCCAGATCTTGAAGATGGAACTGGCAGAGGCCAGAAAGCAGAGAGATGCTGCTTTAAAGAATCTTCAAGTAAATACTCTCTTACATTTTTTCCAATGACTTAACCAGAAGGGATGCAAAGTTTTAGTGGACTCATGCTTTTAGAATTTCTTTCATATTTTGTTGTACACGAAACATACTGTAAAATAGAATAATGTTTAGGGCTGAATAATATCCCAAATTTTCTATTTCATCAAACAATGTAAAAGTTAGAATCTATCCAATGAAATTTTGATTGATTTTTTTCTATTTTTTTTAAACCAAGGATATGACTTGGGAGCCAGTTGAGAGCTCTTCTCCTGCCGATGGAGCAGCTACCAGAGGCTCTTGGTAAATAATGTCAAATAAATTGAAAGAAATAAAAAATATAGCCAAAAATGTATTCATTTATATATTTTCTGGCGGTTGTAAGGGACGTAAGGCATTATAATAATCTTTCACCATTTTCTCATCAAACTGATGTGGAAAATGCAAATGAAATAAGAAGGGATAAAATACATGTATTTTATTTTATTCAAAATTAAACAAAGGAAAATATGTTTATACATAAAAAAGGAAATAAGCCCTGGTTACAAACAGATAAATTATATGCAGGGCAAGAAAAAGTGTATTACAGAGAAAACATTAATAATAATTGTATTATTTTGATAGCTGGCAGACGTATACCAATTTGTTCGATTAATAAAGGTTACTTAAACAATTAATGTCAAAATCTGTTGTCACCTAGGTATTCTGGAGACAACTCCCAGCCACTGTCTTCAGCACCATTAGACCATGGAGTAGCACCCAACTCTACACCAGACACAGCACCATTCAACCCGTCTACACCAGACACAGCACCATACAACCCATCTACACCAGACACAGCACCATACAACCCATCTACACCAGACACAGCACCATACAACCCACCGACACCAGACACAGCACCATACAACCCATCTACACCATACACAGCGCCATACAACCCATCTACACCAGACGCAGCACCATACAACCCACCGACACCAGACACAGCACCTTACAATCCATCTACACCAGACACAGCACCTTACAACCCATCGACACCAGACACAACACCATACAACCCACCTACACCAGATACAGCCCCCATTGACACCATGCCACTACCCCTTGCGTAAGCATTAAGTTAACTATGCTATAAATCGAAATTTTTGTAAAAATCAAACTAGACAACAAAATAAATCATGTATAATGGAGTGAATAATAGATCTGCAATAAAAAAATCATTAAAACGGTGAAAAACAAACAAATAGAAAAAAAAAAAAAACACTCGCAAAAAGCCATGTTTCACTTCTGACGCGGCAACTTGAAAATCTTGATTATAATCATTTTTTTTAATTCATTGTGAAATAAATAACATTTGAAATAGTTGGGTTCATAATTTGTTAATTACAGACAATCATCACCTATATAGCCCACATAAAACCTTACGAGTGACAGGACAATATTCAACAACCAATTATATCTATCCGATCATTGTACATGCTGCATACTTGATTTCTGGTTAAATACATGTGCCCTAAAATACTTATCAAAAAATGAAGAGAAAAAAAAACCAGTGCCCTAATAGTTTTGTGAATAATTTAGGACTTTGAGACTGCAGAAAAATGTATGTGATTTATCCACACCTCCGCTTCGACAGATCAAAAATACAACTAAAGAAGTAAAACTATTATGAATATCATTATTATACTATTTTTGTAGACCTATACCAGTGAGCTCAGCTGTTGGTGTTACCACATCTCCTTCCAGCGGTTCAACTGCCCCTGTCCTTGTGCCGGCATCATCCTTCGTCCAGGCAATGGGCGATCTGAAGTCCTTCCTTCCAGGAGGAGGGGACGTCTTCCTGGGCAGCGGAGTAAACGGAACAGTCCATCTCTTCCGTCATCGTGTGACCGACCATCCCATCGCATTGAAGACCTTCGAGCTCCCCAACGATTTCGAGGAGATGACTACGAAGGTTGGTTCTCTCTTATTAAAAAAAACATTAAAACGGTTAGAGCTTCGCATTAGACAGTATAATGCAATTG
>NC_087245.1:41870000-42022500 GCF_037042905.1 Lytechinus pictus | reverse complement strand
TCCCCAAACCCTTCCACCCCTTCTTCGTTGTGGGATGACACCCTGTCTGACGACGATTCGGTCGATTGGGCGTCATCTTTTCCGTCAAGTCAGTGCCCATTGTCTGACAAAGATTTGTTGCCAGTAGATTGAAACTCTGTATTGGGAGCATTATTCATGAGGATCAAACTTATTGTGTTCCAGGTCGTACCATTTATGATAACATCATTTTAATAAGGGACATTATTCATTATGCAAATTCTGCCGATATCCCTCTTGCCTTGGTGAATCTTGATCAAAAGAAAGCGTTTTATAATATATCTCATAAATATCTTTTTGATACAATGAAGGCAATGGGATTCGGATACTCATTTATCTCGAGTGTTAAGTTGTTGTATTGTCATGCAGAAAGCTTTGTTAAAGTATGTGGTTCATTAACCGCACCCTTCCATTTCCAAAAAGGGATTCGGCAAGGATGCCCTCTTTCGGGCATGCTATACTCAATAGCAATTGAACCCTTTCTCAACTTACTTAGACAAAATCTGGCCCAGTGTAATTTTAAAATACCCGATATTAATTTGAATGTATCTGTATCGGCCTACGCTGATGATGTTACAATATTTTTATCTTCTGAAAATGGTTTTGATATTATTCAGAATGTTTATAATACGTACAGTAAGTCTTCTAATGCTTGTTTAAATTACAATAAGTCAAAGGGCCTTTGGGCTGGATCGTGGTGTCGACGAAATGATAAACCACTTGTTTGTCAATGGAGTAACGAAGGATTAACTTTTCTTGGAGTTCACTTAGGTAACACCAATACTTATTATCAACAAAACTGGGTGATTTGTAAGGATAGACTAAATAAAACACTTTCTCGGTGGACCCCTCTTTCTAATTATTTATCATTTAAAGGCAAGATTCTCGTAGCTAACCAACTAGCTGCCACAAAAGTGTTTCATTTTCTGGCTACACTATCGGTCCCCAATCACACACTCAATGAACTCCAGGACAAGTTGGTCAATTTTGTTTGGTCTAATAAACGTCATCTCATTAAGAAACAAATATTGTCTTGTGAACCCAACAATGGTGGACTTGGTTTAGCTTCTCTCCAAGCACGAGTCCACACTTTCCGTTTCTGTTTTTTTCAACGCTTTCTTAATTTTTGCTCTCACCCTGCTTACCTACTGTGCTCTCTCAATCTTAAAAAATACAGGGGTCTAAACTTTGATTCCCAATTGTGTTTTATTGATTTAGACCCCAAATTTCTCACCAATCTGCAATGTTTTTACTCAGAATTATTAGTTGCTTGGAGGGCCTCAGGAGCTCACATTGACATTACTTCCCTCTCAGTTAATCATGTCTTAAACATGCCGCTCAATTATTTTCCTTTAATTCCCCCATCGCTAGAAGGCAGCACGGTCTTCCCTGCACGGCTCTTCGTGTGTCGAATCACGCTCATTAAGCACATCATTGACCCCTTCAACGGCAAGTGGCGCACAGTTGACAGCCTTCAACTCCATCCAGCCTACGATGCAAGTCGTCAACGCCTTTCTCGACGTTTGATTGGACAAGAACTTTCCATCCTGAAATATCGCCTATCTGCCATCTTCCCTACTATTTTTACTTTAGCTGGACTCAAAGCCCCTCTTCGTCCACTCTGCAGCTCACCCACCCCTTTAGTGATTAAACTGGTGAGAGGGACAGCTACAGCTGAACTATCTACAAAATATATTTATCGTGCATTGAAACGCCGAGTAAACAGTTATGATTCATCACTTCCTTCACACTGGCATGAAAATGGAACTCTCTCAAGTAACACGAAAATTAACTGGACACAAATATATGCCCCACCTACAATTAAAAAAGACGGGGACATACAGTACAAGCTTCTCCACAATGTTCTACCATCTCTACCAGTACTTCATCATTTCAACAAAGACATTCCAATTCAGTGTGGATGGTGTGGTGAGACGGGAACCATCTTCCATCTCTTAATACAATGCCCGGCCATCCAACCATCACTCATCGTTCTACATCATCTAATTAAGCGTCTCATTCCGAACATTATTATCGACTTTGAATTATACTGGGCGCTGGTTCCGCATGCTTCGGGCCGCTGCAGGGAAGCCGTGCGTTTATGTAATTTTTTGTTTATTAGTTTCAAAAGTACCATTTATTGGCTATATCGTTCTTTGAATTTTTCAGTTCCCCTATTGGTTTGGAAATCCAAAGTGAAAAGCAGGATTCTTCTAGATTATGAGTTTTTTAAGTTACAAAATAACGTCAATGCCTTCTCAAAGCGATGGTGTGTGAACAATGCTCTTTGTTCTGTCGGCACCTCTTTTGAATTAGTTTGGTCTTTTTGAATATAGGAATGTAAGCCTACCTTTACTTTACTGGTTGTTTAATGTTTTTTCTTGGTTTGTTTATATATGAGTCCTTATTTGTACTTACAAAGTATATTATTCTCATATTTTATTTGTATATATGTTATAGTTTGATTGTAAATAAAGTTTCATTTTGAAAAGTCAAAGTCAAAAAAAGTCTTCTTCTTCTTCTTCTTCTTCTTCTTCTTCTTCTTCTTCTTCTCCTCCTCCTCCTCCTTCTTCTTCTTCTTCTTCTTCTTCTTCTTTTTTCTTCTTCTTCTTCTTCTTCTTTTCTTCTTCTGTATATGCATATGTTTTTCTTTTCATCATTGATTACGGATCTATTGGGTGCTAATGGTATAATGAATAACGACAACAGTTAGACATTAGTCTGCTTCGCTCAGCATCAAATTACCCCTCTCCCCAGCCCAACTTCCCCAAAATATGAAATGATGTATAAACGTTATAATTACTATCATAAAGAAAAAAAACTCATAAAAATTAAAAGGGGGTAAAATAGGGAAAATATAAAAAGAAAGCAATTTGAAACAAAATATATTTTTTATCATCAAAAATTCAAAGAATAGAAGGGAAATTGAACTTTTCTGGAAAGAAAAACTTATGATATTCAATAAATATTCGCGTGAGAACATAATTGCAATTAGATTTGAAAAGGGTGTTTATTTTTTCTGAAAAGTTGTAGTATTAAATCTCCTCATAATTTCACGTCCATGTTTGAAGTACCTTAAAGGTTTAAAATATGGGACAAAGAAAGATTCTGAATTTTCTGAAAATGTATTATTACCCAAAGATACCCGTCGCCTGTCATACCTGTGATTTGAGTCTGTTACCTTGTAAATGACAAACGGCTTCTCTGTGAGGAGGATCGAAAGGGTTTAGGAGCAAGAAGGGGATTAATAAAGTACATAAGGACGATTCCCCAATGATTAAAACAAGGTTCTCATCGTACTATAATTAGGTACTATTTATCATAGCAATCGCTGTCATAGAGCAGTGATATCATGTCCTTAAAAATCATAATGTATTGGATTTTAAACAATCATAATTCAGTTTCAATAACTTCACATTATATACGTTGACATTTACGTAATGAAATTGGCATAAAAAATTAGGGGCACAACACGAGGTGTAGGGAAAAGGTCTAAAAAGTCGCGAAGAAGCAAGCAAGTTAACGGTTGAATTAAAAATATGATGTCATAAAAATTGTCAGAAAATAATATCATATTTCCTACTTTTTTATTTTCTCTTTTTTGTGAAGGGGGCGGTACTCCAGTTCGCCAAAAGCCAGCCCCCCCCCTCCCTTCTTCGCCAGTGGAGTATTCGTTGGTACGGCAAAGAGAATTGGCACTCACAATTCTAGCAAGTTAATGGTAGTATATCTCCAATTGTATCATGGTCTGAAGCACTAGCGTACCTAAGAGGGGGCAGACTGCCCCCCTGACAAGTCACAAGCAAAAAAAAGAAGCGAAAAAAGGGAAAGAAAAAAGAAAAGAGGAAAAAGGAAAGAGAGAAAAAGGGGAAGGTGAAAAAGAAGAAAGAGTTTAAGAGAAAGGGGAAAACAAAAACTGCAGACTGTCGGAAAAAATGATAAACTGTCGGGCACACGGGGCTGTTCCAACTGATTCGGTTTTTTAGTTCCACCATCTTTGTCGGTAAATGTCAATTAAACTGTACACTTTTATCGGTAAATTGTGATTTTCACGCAATGCAACTTTAGAACTCTCTGTACCGATAGTGAGGACGGACTGGGCTGACCAGGGACAGGAAAAAGGTAGAGAACAACTTTTAGGTAATATGATTATGACAAACAAATTTCGCTCGCACTACGCGTTCGCAACAATTTTTTTGTTTGATACCTAAGATAAATGTCTAGTTTTCAGGTTGAAATATCAAAAATATTCAGGTCAATTGATTAGTTA
Source organism: Lytechinus pictus (assembly GCF_037042905.1). NCBI lineage: Eukaryota > Metazoa > Echinodermata > Echinoidea > Temnopleuroida > Toxopneustidae > Lytechinus > Lytechinus pictus. The sequence goes on along the minus strand of NC_087245.1, from coordinate 42,018,212 downwards.
GAAACCAATTTGTTCACGGTTACAAAAAGTGCTTATAATATCCAGTTCTTAGGCCGCAATATCAAAAATTTTCAGCTCGCGCTCACACCAACTAATTGTTTTTAACTACCATCTTGTTCATAGTTTAAAAAAAAGTGATTAGAATGTCCACTTTTCGGGGGGGGGGGAATATCTCAAATTTTCAGCTCGCTCTTCGCGCTCGCATCAATTAATTATTCAGTTAGAAACCAATTTGGTCATGGTTACTAAAAGTGCTTAGAATATCCAGTTCTTAAGTCGGAATCTCAAAAGTTTTAGCTCGCGCTTTGCGCCCACACGACTGTTTAGATACCCATGCTGTAAAACTGCTTAGAATGTCTAGTGTCCAGTGAGTTAGGAATATCAAAATTTTTAGCTTGCGCTTCGCGCTCGCATAATTAATTAAGGAAGGTACCCATCCTATTCATAATTAAGTGCACAAAATGTATCGTTTTAGGTCTAAATTTTTAGGAAAAAATCAACTCGCGCTCGCAATTATTATTTTTATTTTTCAATTTCAATTCCCTCGACCTTCTGCCAGTGAGTGAGTGATTTTCCCCATATCTAGTGATATATCATGTCACTGTCGCATTTATTTTCACGTTCATATTTATTTTTCATGGGTGAATGGATGCATTTATTTTTGTTTGAACTGTGTATATTGAAATAAAACAAATGCAAATCAATACATGAATACAACTGATTTCAATGTCAAATACCTCTTCTATAACGTCTCCAAAAGAGCAGAATAGGAAACATAATGTAAACACCGTCAAAGAGGAATAAAATAAATATTTTAATATAAACATTGCAATTACCACTTGATTAGAAATATATCGATCACGATCCAATACATTTCATTTCTTGAATGATATACAAAAAAAGAAATGAGTTCGACAATAAAGTGCAATCGCCCGATAGCAAATATCAGTAGTAGCAAGATCCCAACTGTTTTATTGGGCACCCCCTGGGTAACCTTTCCCACCTTCAGTGCCACTGCCAGACCTACACATTTCTATTGTGAATGGGGGAGGAGGGCTGAAAATGCAGGACAACGAGGACTGCGAGGTGCCCAAATATCCTCGTGTATTGGTAATTTTATGATCGATGTATAATTATTTCTGCACGTTTCACATCATGTAAAAGGGCTAATAATAATTGAAAGAGATGTTCGCTCGCTTCGGTCGCTCAAAAAATTAAAAACTGTGAAGTTGATATTTGGGCAATGATTATCAGCCCCCTTGAAAGTTCTTTGCCTATACGTCCATGCCTACTACCCCCACCTTGCTCATCCTTGTCGCTTGCCCCCCCCCCCCTGACGAAATATGCCAGGTACGCCACTGAAAGGGGCCATCATGCCCCTCCAGTCCTCAATACATCTCAAATAGCCCAGTACAGTCCTTTTAACATGTTCAGGGTTAATTCATCCTAAATTTCGGGCTAGCTTTTTGCCCCCCCCCCCGACGTGTTTTGCCGTATAGGCCGAAATAGTCGATTTGACATTTTCCAAACCTAGAAATGTTTTTTCCGATGAAGTTTTTTTCTTGATTCATGTTCCTATGGGGTCCTAGAACAAATTCAGCTTGGTTGCCCAAAGTTGCCGTTTGGGCAATTTTGCTAATTTGCATAAATCCAAAATTGCCGCCACATGCCGTCTTAAAAACCTAAGTTTTGAACCACTTGCCCCAAAATGACGAAGAATAACTCCTTTTAGGGGTTTAGGGTTGTGTAGAATCCATTTCTGTTATTATTTTTGTAATATAAGGTCATCTTCATGTCAAATCCAAGATGGCCGCCATCAGATGCCATCTTGAAAAAAATAAATTTGAACCCTTTGCCCCAGAATCATGAATAATAACTCTGTTCGTGAGTCATTTGGTATGTTGATTCAATTTATGCTGTGATTTTGCATAAAGGAAAATTTTCAGATCAAATCCAAGATGGCCGCCAAACGCCATCTTGAAATAATACATTCCGAGGCTTTTACGTGTAAGAGCTAATGTTAAGGGATATCAGTAACAATACTCATTTGTTTTGTTAATTCCCAAGTCTTAGGTTAAGGTGGAGTCACATCTGAGATGTCAGATTTCGGCATTAACTGCTCACCTTAGAATGAACCCTCTTTAGGTTTGGGCTATGATCCATTTCGCGTATATTTTTAGTTGTTTAATGTCCATCCATACTTTTGTACTGAAGAGGCTTTTAGAGTCTTATTTGAATTTGAAAGTGTTTTCTCCATATTTTTCCGAAATCAATGTGTCAGATGATTGGTAGGCATCACTTCGTCTTAAAAGACGATGGTGTAGTGCTAGGTCTTACATTTTCGAGAGTGGCTGTAAGTGGCAGTCTCTAGAGCAAATTTGTGCAGATGAAGGAGAATGACGCTGAGACAGGTTTAGATGGAGATGCTGTCCTAGCCTTCCTCCTCGGTCTTTGGTCTGCCAATTTAGCATTCCGATTATTTTCTGACGTCTTGACCCCTGTACTTAGTAGCTCTTCATAGTGTCCATGCCGGCAAGTTTTATGTGACGTTTTCAGGTGTAGCTGGGATGAGACCAATCACACAGCTCATCTTACCTGGGCGAATCGCTTCTGGGATTCGCCAATGTTTCATGCGGCGAACATGCCCCCAACCACTTGAGGCGCCTTTGACTAGAGAGCGAGAATAAACTGAGGATGCCAGCACGTACGCTGAAGGCCTCTGTATTTTGTTTACTTTGTCCTGCCATTCAATGTGCATGATACGTCCGAGGCAGCTGACATGAAAGGTGTTTAGCCGCTTTAGCTTGGTCGGCGTACGTTTTCCGGGACTTACTTCCGTACAGGAGCTTTGCCATGACTGTGGCGGATTTTCCTATTCTGATGCTTATCTCATTGTCCAGGGAAAATAAGCTAGAGACAGATAGTCGATCCAAGGTAGGTGAAGAGTCCTCCACAACCAGACGAGTGCATGCTGTTGATAGAGATATCTGGAGGACAGTCAGTATCTTGAGTCGATCAGGATTTCTGTCTCACAGGCTGATGGGTGATCCAAACTCCTTACATGCACAGGACAGGCGGCTGTATGACTATTTCTTGTACTCCCGCTTCTTGAGGGGCAAGTGCGACATCATTTCCGTACAACATCTTACGAATGAGAACCATCCTGACCATTGTTTTGGCACGTAGTCGGTCTCTGGTACGGATATAGAAGCCTTCTGTGCATTCGCCAAATGCATACTGGTGAAGCATTGAGAAGAAGATCCCAAAGAGTGTCGGGGCCAGGCGCAGCCTTGCTTCACGCCACTGCTCACAGGAACTGAGTGAAGTTAACAGATGTTCCAGCGTTGTAGCAAACTGTTTTCATGGAATGATACGACCATGGAACAGTCTTGGGGGAGCCTATCTTCTGCAGGAGGCTAAATAGTGCACTCCTGCTGACCAAGTCAATGGCTCTTGTCAGGCCGAAAAGTCCGATGATTATAAAAGAAGGTAATAAGTTAACTAATTTTCTGAAAAATCACTTTTTAATTCAAATAACACTTCGAAGTCCTTTCACTAGAAAAGTATAGTTGGACGTAAAAAAAATGATATGGACTCCCGAAATAGATCATAGCCCGAACCTTGAGTTGTTTCAATCTAAAGTGAGCGGTTAATGACGAAATATATCAACCTTCTGACCATCTTAGACATGACTTAACTTCGAACTAAAGATGGAGTGATTAAAAGAAATGAACCATTTTTACTGAAATCCTCTTAAATGAGCTCTTACACATAATAGCAACCTCTTCAGGAAAGCGTGTACGCTTTTAGGGAGAGTACTTCTTTACGGTTCAATAGTCTCGGGAAGTATTTTTTTAATATTGCAGCGGCCATCTTGAACATGTTGGATATGATCTGAAGATGATCCAATATTGCAAAATTATTAACAAGAATGGAATCAACATACCAAATAACTCACGGAAAGAGGTATTATTCATGATTCTGGGACAAAGGAATCATAAGTTAATTTTTCAAAATGGCATCATCTGGCGGCCATCTTGGATTTGACCTGAAGATGACATTATATTGCAAAATAGATAGCAGAAAGAGATTCTACACATCCCAAAACCCATAAACAGAGGTATTACTCGTCATTCTGGGGCAAGGGGATCAAAAGTCAATTTTTCAAGATGGCATCTGGCGGCCATCTTGGATTTGACCTGAAGATGGCCTTATATTGCAAAAATGATAGCAGAAAGAGATTCTACACATCCCAAAAACCATAAACAGAGGTATTACTCGTCATTCTGGGGCAAGGGGATCAAAAGTCAATTTTTCAAGATGGCATCTGGCGGCCATCTTGGATTTGACCTGAAGATGGCCTTATATTGCAAAAATGATGATAGAAATCGGTTCTACACACCCCTAAACCCCTAAAAAGAGTCATTTATCATAATTTTGGGGCAAGGGGTTCAAAAGTTAGGTTTTCAAGATGGCATCTGGCGGCCATTTTGGATTTATGCAAATTAGCAAAATTGCCCAAACGGCAACTTTGGGCAACCAATCTGAATTTGTTCTAGGACCCCATAGGAACACGAATCAAGAAAAAAACTTCATCGGAAAGAACATTTCTAGGTTGGTGTGTTGAGCCTATGGGACTGTCAAATCGACTAAAATTTGCCGCGCGAAACTTTTTGACGTCGCCGATCGCTGAACTGTTACTTCAAGTCTCGCGCAATTTCGAGACCAAATTTTTGACACCCGGTATGCAGTCACGTAGTCACATTATTTTGCATGTCAGACCAAAAATTCTCAAAAACGACGGTCATGCCATGTACTTAAAATGTTTTTTTTCCAGCTAAAATTCTTAAATGGGTGATTATTTCTACTTTTATGTTGACAACAGTCATTTAATTTGATGCTAAATACGTCCGAAATTTCACAGAAGAATACTGTCGAATGACAAGAACAAAAACAAAGAAATACATAAGAAATCTATTTGGGTACCAGATTTATTTTCTTTTTCTTCAGTTTCTTTTCTTTTTTTATTGTTTTTTTTTTACATATTTGAAATGCTATAAAGAATATTTTCCCCAAATAGATCATTATAAAATATACATAACATAAATTTAGTGCAAATTACCCTCATTCTTTTTCTCATCTTCTCTTTTTTATTCCTTTCCCTTCTCTCTTTTTATTTTGCATGAAATACATGTTTGTCATAAAAAGCGGGACATATTTTCCCCCTCTTTCTTTCTAGCAAGGGGGGGGGGGGGGGAGTGGCAAAAAAAAACCCCTCGCAGACCTGTTAGATTAATTACGACCATTAAAATTTAATGTCGCGATCGTTCGATCCTTCGAAGCTAATTGAAGGCCTGCTTATTATTGCATTGCATAGGCCTATTAGTCTTGTCTGTCGCCAGATTCATGTTTTGTATTGAGAGATCTGATTTGAATAAAATGTACCATTGAAATTGATTGAAATGTACGTCCTCCATGTACCCCATCGCAACACCCCCCACCGCATCACCTCCAATTCCCTACCCTGGGGGGGGGGGGGGCCATGTGCGACCCCCAAAAACACTGAGGATGTTTTTTTTTCAAGATAGGGCACGTTACGTACGTAACGTAATAGGATATAAAAACACTAAAATAATGGAAAAAGCATAGGCGGATCCAGGGGGGCCCGAGGGGCCCGGGCCCTCCCTATTGGCGGAGCCAAAAAAAAAAGAAAAAGGGGGAAAGAAAGAAAAAAAGAAGGGAAAAGAGAAGAAAAAACCAAGAAAAAGAAGGAAAAAGAGAGGAGAAAAAAAGAAGGGGAAACATAAGAAAAGGAGTGAATAAAATAAGATGAGGGGAAGACTTAGAAAGTAATTTTTAAAATCTTTCATATCACTATAAAAAAAATTCGCTCGCGCTTCGTGCTCGCATTGCCTGTTAGGTGATTTACATATCTTGCTCAATATGGAGCTTAAAATATCAAATTTTGGAAGTCAACATACAAAAAATATTTCAGCTCGGAAATCGGACTTTCATTATTTTGCTTGATTTACAAATTGATATTTAAAAAGTGCTCTGTAAAAATGTATGTTTTATGGTCTGAATATTAACATTTCGGCTCGCGATTTGCGCTCCATTGATTGTTGAAAATACATGTATATTAATTCATGCATCTAAACTGCTTTAAATGTCCAGTTTTCAGGCCATAATATTTACAGATTTCGTATTCTCATATTACGTATATTAGATTAATAAATAAGATATTAATTTAATAATCAAATTATCTTTTTTTCAGAATGGAATATCGACAATTTTCATCTCGCGCTTAGGAAGAGAAATATAGTCATCATTTTCATTGATGACATAATGTTCTTAGACATTAATGACATAATGTTCTTAGAATGTCCTGGTCCTTTTTTAAAACTCAATGTAATAATAATGAAACATATAAGCTCTTTTTTTAAATGTGATCCATATCCACCTAACAATTTTCCTACAGAGTGCTTGAAATACAGAGCTTAAATTGACCCTTTTCAGATCGGAATATCAAATATTTTAAGCTCACGCTTCGCGCTCACTTTATTGATTTTCATGATAAAAAAAGGGTATTTAGAATGCCCACTCAGATTCTATGTCGAAATCTGAGACACGCGCGCATGTTTATTCAGATATGCAGCTTCCCTATTTAAATCATTATCCAGTTTCATATCATAATATAAAAAATTTTCTGCTCGCGCTTTGCGCTCGCATTATTAATGTAGGAAGATTTCCAATTACTCATCATTTTCATGATTTAAAAAACATGAATAGAATCTCGAATTTTTCCGCTCGCGCTTCGCGCTCGCATCAATTGTTTAGTTACATACTTATCCTTTTCATGATTACAAAAAGTGCTTAGAATTTCCATTCTTCAGGTAGAAATGTCAAAATCTTCAGCTCGCGTTTCGCACTCGCATTATTTGATTGTTGAAATATGTAACGCAGGGGCGTAGACAACGGGGGGGGGGGGATGAGGGGGATGCATCCCCCCCACCTCACAAGGTGGGGGGGATGGCATGTACAATCATCCCCCCCAGGTTTTGGGGAATGATATTTGGTCACTTAATTAGTCATAATGATGATAATAATAGTAATAATAATAATGATAACAATTATAATATTAATAATAATAATAATTATGATGATGATAATAATAATCCTCATCATTATTGTAATTGTGTTTATTGTTATTAGCCGCATTCAGACGGTAAAAAAAAGAAAATCTTACAAGTATTTACTGGGCAGGAACGAAAAGAGGCGCAAGATATTTGGTTTCTAATACACAAATTTGCAAGACTACAAAAGTAAAACTGACTAAGAGACCGATATGTTTGTTTGTTGAGCCATGAATGCTCCTTAAGTAAGTTTACCAACTTACCGCATGTCTCTATTATCTGATTAGCAACTGTATGGGAATGAAGCAACAACTTTTTTCTTTTCATCGAGACTACTTTTCAGGCACGAACCGAGTACTAGCAATACCTTCTCATATATGATATGTATTATATTTATTTATTTATTTATTAGTTTATATCAGATTATATTACAGGTATATGATATTTATACATATATATATACATTATATGCATTTATTTATTTGTTTATTTATATATTTATATACACGTTATTTTCTCAAGTCGGTTTTTATTGAAATACATGTGTGGTCAGGCCCACTCGTGTTATAGGCATTATACATTGTGTGCAAAATGCATCAGCGCAATCTAAAACAGAATAGAAAATGAATGTGATACAACAGTATACATAATAATTCGTGACAGAGAGTACCATACTACTATCTTTATAACAAGTATTATTCAAACAAACATATATAATTATGTATAATCATGAATTGTTCAACTTCATGCTCCCACTATATGACTATTGTTACACTAATACTGATATCAGGACTGACTGGTATACATTAGTTTGTTGTTAAGCTTGCAGCAGCTACATCTTTTCTGTATTATTAACTATTTATTTATTTTTGTTTTATTTAAGATGCACTTTGTTTTGTATTCATTTAAAGTATGTTGATTGATGCATGAAGACATAAGTTTGAAATGTTTAAAGAAGTTTGTTTCATGTAAAGCGCAGTGTGAATTTACCCTGTCTTGAAATGCGAGATAAAAGGAACCTATTAGTATTAGCATTATTATTTGTATTAGTATTATTTTTTATTTGTATTATTATTATGATTATTATTATTATTATTATTATTATTATTATTATTATTATTACTACTATTATAAGACTGAGATCAAATAGAAGTAAATAATGCCCTAATTTGAAACGATGCAATGCCGTTATGGTTCCGATTTCTTCACAAACTTACAGAGCAGTATTGTTACTCCATGGATCATAGTGATACTGTCTATGTTTTTTGTATCTGTATGTTAATGAGCCGCCAGCCAATATCCATCTATGGATACTATGCCTGTTTCTTTGAGGTAAAAAAAAGCATAGTATGTACGTATTCATTATGCTTTATAATGAACAGACATATTGTTATTTGTTTGTTGTTTATGTGTTCTATTCACAAATGGCCACAGAGGCTGTTTTCATTCATAACCACATACCCATATCAAGACAACAAAGACTATACCTGCGTGTACACAATTGACACTGGTTTTTTTTCTGAAGAGGTGTAACAGCAAAATTCACAGAGATAAATAAATACGTAGTGTGGTTCAATATGCAATACTATGTGCAGTGGCGTAACAGGCGGGGGGGCAGGGGGGGGGCAAGCTGCCCCCCCTGGCGGATTTCACCGGGAAAATAAAATAAAAAACGGGAAAAGAAAAAAAGGGAGGGAGAAAGAAAGGGAAAGGGGGAGGAAAGGGGAAAAGGAAAGGAGGAAAGGGAAAGGGAAAAAGAAAACGAAGGTTTCTTTTTTTGAAATGGAAAAGGAAAAAAAAGCGGGAAAATGTACGAAAGAAAAACATTTGACAAAGAACAAATCATTCCGTAATAGGCTTAATGCAGTAGCTTGATGGAAAATAAATTAAAATATGACAAAATGACAAACAATAGCGGGAAACGAAGGTAGAATGGAATTAGTCAAAAGCTAAATTAGAAAACAAACAAAAGGGACAAGAAAAAAAAACAATAACACGACCGGGCTGCCGAGGATTGAAAATAAAGAGCGGGAAGAAAGATGACCTGCACGCAACATTGTGCTATAAGCTTGCTAAATTTTATGCAAAGCAGTAGGGGCTCTTCATCTATAACCATCAAATGGCTCTATAACGCCCCCGTTCAATCACGTTCAATCACTGGCGTACAGGCGCGGGGAGGGGGGTCTTGGTTCCACACCCAAGAGGAAATAAAATAAATTATACAGGAGACAACGTATAATAAAATGAATGGAAACAATGAAATGTGTTATTTGCTGTCAGCATTGCTGAATATAATGGAAAAACATATCACATAATTATAATTCAATTTCAATAGGCAATTTTCCAGCTCGCTTTGCACGCTGGCGACTTTTAACAAATTCAATTCAATTCACTTTACTCACATCCATGAAAAAGGTACAATATACAACATTATATGAACAATAAAAAACAATACATAAAAAATCAATATAATGACAAATAGAAAGAGTAGAACCAACATGCAGTGGATGGAGGATGTAAATTTTCCCACAATGCTATGTTTTACCACCTCAAATATTTGGTTCATTACGCAACTGGGTTGAATAAATGTGTTGTGTAAAAGCTATATTCTGTATATACTCGCGATTTGATTAAAATAGCGGCAATCTGCGAGGTTTAAGTAGCTTTGATATCAAGAAGTTCCGGGGGGCTCCGCCCCGGACCCCAACCGCACAGGACTGCCATATATGAGTTCTACAAACAAGAACAAAAAAGAAGGAGGAAAGAAAAGCAAAGGAAAAGTGTAGGATATCATTTTATTTACTGAATATAATTTCAAAAATATCTCAAAGGTAGATTCTCATGAAAAAGGTGATTTTTTCTCGCTCGCTTCGCTCGCTCGGAACTTATATTAAGCAGCTTTTTAGCACATGTGACACACTGCGCCCCTCGTTTTTTTTACTCTTCACGCTACTGCCGCAAAGAATCCTGTTCACAGTGGCGTTCAGACCACAAAAAAGGAATGGAAGAGAGAATAGTGAAATATATTATTTTCTGGATATCGATCATTTCAAAATCTATCACAAAAATTGGATTATTATGTATTAAAAAGGTCAAAATTTTTGCTCGCTCGCTTCGCTCGCTCGCAACTTTTTTTTAAAAAGATAAATTCTGCCCGATACGCAATATCTGGCCCTGTCAAAATAGTCGCCTCATTACACCATTACGCCTGTTCATACCATTATATGCCCGGGAAATTTTTGGCTCTTGCCCCCCCTGGCCACCGACCCCTGTTACGCCGCTGACTATGTGTCAGTCCATTCTGTATTCGTATGCCACGGTGTGTAGATCTTGTCGATGTATGTCTGTCCATTCAAGGCGTAGTATGTGTGTGGTGCGCGCACCCGTGTGTGTGTGTGTGTGTGTGGGGGGGGGGTGAGTATGTGTGTGTGTGCGTGCGCGCTTGTGTGTGTTATTTGATTTTACCTCATTAAGTATGCATCAGATTGAACGATTTCAAGTTCAAAATTGCAAAAGCTCCCTACCGTGGTAGGGGGGACACCCCCCTCCCACACCCTCCCCCCGCTCGGTCGCTTCGCTCCCTCATTCGGGCGCTTCGCGCCCTCACTAGCGTTGGCAGCCCAGTCATCCCCCCCAGGTGTACGAACCTGTCTACGCCACTGATGTAACGTCTTCATGGATAACTGCAAGCAGCCGTTAATAGATCCATATTTGATCATGTCAAAACGTGTATAAAAAATTTCTGCTCGAGCTGGCAGTAATTATTTAGTTGGATACACATCTCGTTTAGGATCACAAACATTGCCCAGAGTGTTTAAATTTTAGGACAAAATACATTTTAAAAAAATAGCTCGCGCTTCGCGCTCGCACTATTAAGATAAGGCTTATGAGATTGTTATATATTTATGTTGATTCATAAGAACAAAGCTTAGAAGTGACCCCTTTAAAGAAACAAACAAAAATCAGCTTAGAGCGACCGGCAATCGGGGAAAATGTGGCTGAAAAAAATTCCGCCCCCCCCCCTATTGGCGAAGGCTGGATCCGCCCCTATGTCACTATATAGAATTTTCGCTCGCGCTTCTCGCTCGCACTGTTAGGTGATTAACATAACTTTTTTCAATATGGAGCTTAAATATCAAGTTTGGAAGTCAATTTCACCTCGGAAATCAAACTTTCATTATTTTGTGTGATTTACAAATTGATTTTTATAATCAGTGCTCTGTAAAAATGTCAGTTTTATGGTCTGAATATTAACGTTTTCTGCTCGCGCTGCGCGCTCGCAAATTTGATTTATCAGGTACTTATTATTTTCGTGTATTCCATAAAGTTTTCAAAATATCCCTTTTCAGGTCTGATTGTCAAAACGTATCAGCTAGCGCTGCACGATCGCAGTTTGATTTGTGAGTTACGTATGTGTCAATATTGATTACACAACAAACTACTTAAAATCCTTTTTTCATGACAGTTTATCATAAATTTCGGCTCGCGATTTGCACTCGCATTAATTCCGCCCCCTCGATTATGCATTAATAAATAATATATCAATTTAATAATAAAATTGTCCCTTTTGTTTCATCTCGAGCGCGCTTAGCAAGAGGAATAGAAAGATAGTACGTCATCATTTTCATATGATGAGATGTCCTAAGGATGTCCCGGTCCGAGGTTATGTCAAAACTCAAAGCCGGTATTACGGTAATAATAATGAAAAATGTCAGCTCTTTATTAAGTACGATCCATATCCACCTCACAATTTTCCTACAAATTGCTTGAAATATAGAGCTGAAATTGACCCTCAAGTTTCAGATCGGAATACCAAATATTTTCAGCTCGCGCTTCGCGCTCGCATTACTTGATTGTTGAAATATTTAACGTCTTCATGGCTAAGTGCAAGCAGTCCAGACAGGTAGGACCTACCTTTTCGATTAGTTCTAAACGTATAAAAAAAAAAATTCTGCTCGCGCTTTGCGCTCGCATATAATGTAAGGAAGATCCCCTATTACTCATCTTTTTCATTATTTACAAAACATCATGAATAGAGTGTCTCGTTTTTAGGTCTAAATCTCGAAATTTTCGGCTCGCGCAATTCTGTTTAAGTTACAAAAAAGTGCATAGAATTTCCAATCTTAAGGTAAAAGTGTCAACTTTTCAGCTCGCGCCTGGCGCTCGCATTATTTGATTGTTGAAATATGTAACGTCTTCATGGCTAGCTGCAAGCAGTAGGTAGGCCTACCTTTTCTGATAAGTTCAAAACGTGTATAAAAAATTCTGCTCGCGCTTCGCGTTCGTAGTATAGTTGCATACACATCTTTTTCAGGATAACAAACATTGCCTAGAATCTCCAAATTTTCGGAAAAATACAAAAAAAAAATCAAAAAAAAATTTGCTCGCGCTTCGCGCTCGCATTATATAAATAAGGATTATGATATTATATATTTATGTTGATTTATAATTAAGAATAAAGCTAAGAAATAGCCATTTTTATAGGACTACCCCTTCAAAGAAACAAACATAAAGAATGTTTGCCCCAATCATGATGGCCGGAGTCCATGCATGCATGCCCCAATATTCAACGTGTTTATCCGGCCGATTTGCGCGAGGTGTACTTGTGGGAGGTGGGGCCCTATAATCCCAATGATGTAGGTAAAGGTACAATCGACGTCCGTGACATATAAAAATTAAAATACGCTGTACTTGTTTAGGAGTTAAATTCAGGGAATACTTGCAAATAAGGGTTCAATTCGAATCGGGAATACTTGCCAATAAGGGTATACCGTTTTGTTCCCACTTGTTAAGGGTACCGTAGGGTTTCACACGCCAGTATTTGTTAAGGATAGGGTGTCACACGCCAATATTTGCTAAGGGGTGCATTTTCAGAATATGGAAAATACTTGTTTCGGGTGCTTTTGAATTTTCGGGACCCCTTAGTATCCACTCTTCAAGGGAAGTGCCCCCCCCCCCCGATTCCCGATATATCGACGAGACCCAAAGGTCAAAGGTTATAGGCGACGGTCGGCCTTTCGAGAGCTAGAGCGAATTTACCATTCCTGAAAATGCAGAGGAGTGCTTCTATTTTCCGCTGTCTTGTGCGAGCTCGTCCTTTTTCGAGCTCATCAAAGATATGGAGTGTGAGACCAATTGTTTCCAAAGGGCTTCCATTGATAAATCAAGCAGAAAGGTTTGTACTCGTGGAAGATATCGAATATTAGTGAACCAATCCTCTTTGTGTTGTACCACCCATATAAATCCGTGTAGGGTCTAGAATAGTCTCCAGGGGCGGATCCAGCTTTTTATAAAGGGGGGGGGGGGGTTGGGGTGGTATGCGAGGGAGCGTAGCGAGGGAGCGTAGCTCAACCCCCCCCCTACTTCAACAATCCCCCAATTTTTTTTTTTTTTTTTAATGTGGGGATTTTGGGGATGAGAATCGGCAACGCTGGCCTAGCTTGTCACTTCAGCGGTGGCCCGTGTCCTCAAAAAAGCTGATGGGGGGGGGGGGGGGGGCAAGGGACTCTGTGACATTTGTTCGCCCAACCCCCCCCCCCTCCCCCAAAAAGAAATAATAATAATAATAATAATAATAATAAATGAAATAAATACATAGAAATAGAATAAAATAAAATTACAAGTTTAAAAAAAAAGATAAGATTTAAAAAAATGGTCCCCGGATTTTTTTTTTGGGGGGGTTGCAACCCCCCCAACCCCCCCTCTAGATCCGCTTCTGGTCTCAGCTCTCCCAAGGTTTGTCAAGTAGGATGGGGGTTCGGGTGTCCAGACACTTTATATTTTTGAAGCCTTCTTTTTTGTCTTTGGATTACACAAAAAATATGAATTCAATAGTTGTAATCATCTTCTATTTTGTTCTCTATAATATTTCCTAACACTTTGTACTAAAAATTTATGAAACTTAGCTTGTAAATTTTTCCAAATGACTTTCTAAAATTGATCGTCCGGACACACAACCTGTCCGGACACACAACAACTGGGTACTGAGTAGGGGCCACTCACACAAGCATGCGAGGTTAGTTGTACTAACCTCGCACTACGCATGTCATTTCATAATGAATTTTGACGTTTTCATTCATCACACTAATGTGAGAGAATGACACACGCCACTCTAGGCGACACCCCAATACTTACCCGTGCTAATAAACTGGGACTCCACTCACGCGCATTTGGGCCGCCCTAGCTTAGAACTAAGCAATATTATCTAGAAATTGTTACATTGTAGTCATGAAATATGTTCTATTAAATAAATTGATAATGTTTAATCGGTACTCACCGGTTCTTTTGTTGCATTTTCAGACCATTTCTCACAATTCTTCGTAAATATCTGCGGCAAATTTTGTCGCCATAGACAGCTTAACATCCATCTTTATTGATAAATGGAGCGCCCTTTACGATAGTTGTTAATGCCGCGGAGAAATCGTTAGGCATTTTGGCCTGTGTTCAAGGCGTAGCTGTTCTATTTTTTTTTATAGGTATGAGATTGAAATCACAGCGAGTATTTACACTCTTCCATAATGATTCCGAAAGGGAGGCGCAACACCCCCCACCCACAGGGGCGCAAATTCCAGGGGGACATGTCCCCCTCACCTAGAATAGTAGGGGGACACATTATGAAATGTCATCCCCCTACTATTTTGGGTCTTTTCATTCAAAATCGAAATAAAATATGTATTTTGGAAGAGACGATCTTACTTTTGGGGTGCCCTTTATTTTTGCTTGTTTGCTTATCAAATTTCTTTTGGTCAAGATGACCTTCTTTTTGGGGTGATAAACCTTCTTTTTTGTTTTTGTTTGTTTGTTTTTTTCTTGTCAAATTTTCCAGCCCCTGGTCCCGGCTACCTTTGGGGAGAGATTTCCACCCTTGCCTAACAGTACACTTGATATTGTTTGCAAATCTGCAAGGGCGTCGGGGGCTGGAGGATGAGGAAAAGCGGTGAGACGAGAAAAAAAAATAGAAGGAAAAAGAGGACAGAAAAAAAGTGAACGAAAGAAAAATTAATGGAAAATAAAAGGGAGGAGAAAATAGTGAGAAAAGTGATGGGTAGGTCGAGATTTTATGTGTCCGTGCAAAAAGAAATGAGCAGAGGTTGAGATGTTGTCTGTTTGGGCAAATGTCTGTCTGTTTGTTGGACTGGCGCCTGTTGCAAAAATTATTAAGCTGATGGAATCAGAAAGTTCCAACTGCTTCATGTCATACCGACAGTGACAGGATTAAGCGGTTGTATATATAAATCACGCTCTAAAACTGTGTTCTTTATTAAAAAGTTGTCCTTCATATTCATTTTCGCAAAAGAATATCAAGTTTTCAATTAATTGTCTATAGTTATCCTGTTTATGATAAAACTACTTAGAAATTGGGTTAGGTTAGGGTTATCAAATTATCGGGGCAGAAAATATATTTTTTCAGTTCGCGCGTCGAGCTGGCATTAGTGATCAGTGAGATTATGTTTTTAATGACATTCATTCTATTCACAGCAATATATTATTAAACATAGCTGCATGAATTATAGATAGGTCTATAGTTATCAGGTGAATAATTTACCGCTACACACTGATCATGCGGATACTGTTTTGTAAAGGGGAATTTCACCTTGATAAAAAGATTGTGAAAATATAGGCCAAAGAAAAATAATTTCAAAACATCGGTGAAGGTGTTATTAAAAAAAAATGGAGTTAGTAGAATTTCGAATGCTTGATTTGTGACGTCATAAATGAGCAGTTTTGCTCAATATTCTATGTAATACAAAATGCAAAAATTTCCAATTTTTAATGGTCCGTAATGACCCACTTTTTTCTTTTTGGAGAGAGTATGAAGTTATCTATTGATATACTGAATGTACAATAAAAGTCATTATCACGTATTTCTTGACATTTCATTTACTTTTTACCATAATTATATCCGATATAGCTGCTCGCAAAGGCCTACGCCGTCACAAATAATTATTTAAAAAATCTCACCTTTAATTTTTTTTTGGTGGGGGATGGATTTTTCCTGAACGCATACCAATTTTTCAAATTATTTTTTCTGCTATTTTCATAATTAACTTTAAATAAATTCACCTATGCACTACTTAATTTTTTCAAAGACGAAATAACAAAATTACATCTAGTCTTCATCATCACCATCATCACCAACTTCATTCTCATCATCATCACCACTACCACCATCATTATCATCATCATCATCATCATCACCGCCACCATCACCACCACCATCATCATCACCAAGATAATTTTCATCATCATCATCTTTCTTTTTTTTTCTTTTTTTTCCCCTTCCCTTCTTCTTTTTTTCCTTCTTATTTTCCTCCCTTTTTAGAGGGGCACACCACCAAATAAATATGTTTGTTGTTGTTGTATATAAGTTGGCGGATGCCTCATGAAATGAAATAAAAGAGAAAATAAGGAAATGGAAAAAGTAAGAAGAAGGATAAGAAGAAAAAAAGAAAGCCAAACAAACAAGACAAAATAATATCAAAATTTTGTAATAAAGTCAGTGGCCCGTATTCTGAAGTCGGGTTTAACTTAAACTCAGGTTTAAAGTTGTGGTTTAAGTATGGGAAGCCAAAAGTATCAAAATTTTTATTAAGTTGTATGTTTCTTATGTTTATTGTGCTCTTTCCTGATTCATCGATGGTGAAGACAATCATTTATCTATACTTCCTACACAATTATGAATGATTTGATAGCTGAATGAGCTGAAAGTATGATATCCCTACTGTTAGTGATTATGTAACAATTGGCTGTCCATACTTACACCACAACTTTAAACCTGAGTTTAAGTTAAACCCGACTTCAGAATACGGGCCAGTCAGTTTAATAATTATGTTTTCAATGAAATGAGACATAAAAGAATTGAAACAAGTAAAAAGGGCTACATCATAGTTAAAAGAAATAGAGGGAAGCTCCGAGACAATAAAAAGTGTAAAAAAAAATCAGAAAAGACTTTGAAACACTCTGAACACGAGTATAATATAAAAAAAAAATGGGAATAAGCAAGGACAAGTAGGTGAGGGACCCACCCCCTCTCTCTCTCTAGTTATTTACTCAAACTCGCATATACAAGAGAAGAAATTCTTACTAATCAAAATATTGCGAGCAAAAAGCATGAGCTGACATTTTTTTTAATATTCAAAACTGATAGAGAGACACATTTTGAACAATTCATGAAACATAATAATCATTCATTATAGTTACCAATCGGATTGCGACAAGATCTGAGAATTAGAAATTCATTAAAAGCATAAAATTGTATAACATTAAAATAAGACGGGCGCAACGCATGAGCTAAAGCTTTATATACCAATTAAAAATTTGGACATTTTTAGCGCTTTCGGTAGTCATGAAAAAGATTCATATTTCATGAAAGCTCAAATCCTGAGGAGGAATATTTTTTATTAATTGACTTAAAAAAGGCTGTTCTAATTAAGCCCCATTTAATATTTGATTACAAGTCTCGTTAAACAGTAAAAGAGGAAAAAATAAAGCATATTGTGTTCCTCAATTCTCTTTCTCTTTAACCCTATTTTTTTTTTTTTTTTTTTTTTTTTTTTTTTTGGGGGGGAGGTATTTTGGTTAAAAAAAAGAGAAAAAACGATAATTGCTGGCTAGTGGGTGTATAGTGGTAGGGACACCCCGCCCCCACCCCCCCCCCCCCGTAGTTACGCAAACATGGGACCAAATGATCCTACTTGTTCCAAGGCGAAACTTGTACAATCAATTAAATGTTATTTTTGAGAAAATTAAAGCTTGCGCTGTTTAAATTCAATCTCTTTTACCTAAATTTGCGATGAATGCTAGCATTATGAAATATATAATTATCAACGTCTGGCGAAAAGAATAACCAACCGATCAGCTGACGAGAACGCGTATCACGTGATCTGCATATCAGCTTCGATCGCGAGTCAGAAGTGAAGAGCAACTGGCAATAAAATCTGGAAAAAGTCGTCAAAATGTAAGTTCCCCTTCATTTCTTTCAATTTTTTTTTATTGCTAACAATGCTTTAACTTTCTTAAACAAAAATTTAATGAATAGACAGTACGATAGCTCGTACTTGTGTTATAATACACAAATAATCATCTTCACAAAGATTTCTGACACAAAATACTACAGATGTCGCCTATGAGGTCCATACATGTAATGTTTGGACCTCATTGGTACTAGGAGTGACACACGCCAAAATCTTCACAATACACTAAATTTATTCATCTAGGCCTAGGCCTAAATCTTATATTGAATGCAATTTTAAAATATGCTAAAAAGTATTTTAAAAAAGGGATTTTAAACGCTTACCTCCAAATCTCAGCCAAGATACTCTGTCCGATCATAATACTGCGGTGGAAATTACGCAAACAACAATCAAATGCGAATTTTTCCTATCGAACAGTCTAGATTCAAGTCACCGGCGCATAATAGGAAATTGTACCAAAAATCAACAGGTTGCATGTCACGTATAATCGCTGATGGCGCTACATCATAAAATAACGCTGAACAGCGAAAAAAATGCGGAGCGCCTAGAACGCAACCAGCAGTACAGCTGATCTGACGTAAACAAGCAAGTTTATTAAATAATATCGCGCGCCCTCTCTGTGCGTATAGAGAGAACCAGCGAATCGGCGCCATGCCTGCTTTGACATCAAGGAAAATCATCGATATAAAGTACCAGAAAGGCAGAGAGGAATTGAAATTGGCTTCATATCGTTTTGTAAGTTTCATATCCAAAGCTTATATCTGATCTTAAATCCATTTTTTTTGTCTCACCTGCATAGCAGAGTGAGACTATAGGCGCCGCTTTTCCGACGGCGGCGGCGGCGTCAACACCAAATCTTAACCTGAGGTTAAGTTTTTGAAATGACAGCATAACTTAGAAAGTATATGGACCTAGTTCATGAAACTTGGCCATAAGGTTAATCAAGTATTACTGAACATCCTGCCTGAGTTTCATGTCACATGACCAAGGTCAAAGGTCATTTAGGGTCAATGAACTTAGACCATGTTGGGGGAATCAACATCAAAATCTTAACCTAAGGTTAAGTTTTTGAAATGTCATCATAACTTAGAAAATATATGGACCTAGTTCATGAAACTTATACATAAGGTTAATCAAGTATCACTGAACATCCTGCATGAGTTTCACATCACATGACCAAGGTCAAAGGTCATTTAGGGTCAATGAACTTTGGCCGAATTGGGGGTATCTGTTGAATTACCATCATAACTTTGAAAGTTTATGGATCTGATTCATGAAACTTGGACATAATAGTAATCAAGTATTACTGAACATCCTGTGCAAGTTTCAGGTCACATGATCAAGGTCAAAGGTCATTTAGGGTCAATGAACTTTGGCCAAATTGGGGTATTTGTTGAATTACAGCCATAAATTTGAAAGTGTGTTGGTCTAGTTCATAAAACTTGGACATAATAGTAATCAAGTATCACTGAACATCCTGTGCGAGTTTCAGGTCACATGATCAAGGTCAAAGGTCATGTAAGGTCAAAGAACTTTGGCCACGTTGGGGGTATTTGTTGAATTGCCATCATATCTCTATAAGTGTATTGGTCTAGTTCATAAAACGTGGAAATAAGAGTAACCAAGTATCACTGAACATCTTGTGCGAGTTATAGTAGTTTTCAAAATCAGCACTGCTGCTATATTGAATCGCGTGATGCAGGTGAGACGGCCAGAGGCATTCCACTTGTTTAAATTTGATATCACTTTATTGAAGTCACAATAAAGGAAAGACATATACAAAGTAAATACAAAGACATAATAGATATTAAGATAGGCCCAGGTCATGACGCATTACTGTCGATGCAGGGCAGTAGAATAAAACTTAATGTACAATTTCGATGTAAGTAACAGGTACATAACTTATACATATAAAATATCTTAAAAAAGAGTATGTGAAATGATAAATAACAGCCAAAAGTGAGTGTAAATTTTAGAAAAAGAGAGAAAAAAGAAATATACATACACACACATATATATTTATACTAAGTTTAAACAACATATATTGCTAATTTAAAAGATATAGCCCGAAAGACATTGCAAGTGCCGTGCCAGTGGTTATCCTGTGCACGGCGGCGGTAATGTACCCATGGGTGGTAGGGGCCTTACTTCGTTAGGATTGGGGTTCGATATCCAGACACTAAGCAGATGAAAACATCTGCCCTTGCTCTTCTTTTCCTCAATATATAGAAGTAGAAGTAGATAGATGAGCTTTGTTTGGCTTTAAACGATTTATGAGCATGATGAGTATGGCTATGACAACTATATATGACAAGTCTATATAGACTAGTGAACTGCTGTATTCTGAATGAGTGAATCTGAATTAACTGTTGAGTCAGCAAAATGTTGAGAGACACATCCACGCCAACTTTAGTGGAGAGATAGCGCAACATGTGTGGAATGACCTTTATTAAAGTTGTTTCAGTTTTAATTTAAATGACTCAAGGGAGGGCAATTTACAATCGAGGGGAGGTTATTCCAGGCCTTTAACTTTATCGTGTTTACAAAGAAGGAATCTTGAAATACCCTGGCCTTGTGCACTCACACTATTGCGAGGTTAGTATATGCTATACGAACCTCGCACAACCAACGTGTTTTTGTAGTGGATTTTAGAGTTGTCGTTAACATCGCTTCATAACGTGAATGATGTTAGCCGAAACCCATTCCGCTACTCACCAGGGCTTTTTCTGGTAGAAAGCGTTCCATTATCAATTTTTAACATATTTTTTTAATTTAAAAAGGACACAAAAAAGAGCAAAATCGCTTACCTCCGCCTGGAAAGTGGCTTCGCACGTCTCTTCCACGAAAATAAAACGAAGGTCGTTGGTGGCGCTAATACAGTTCGCAACCTTAATTCAGCTTGGTGGTATTTTTAAAACTAGATTCATGATTCATTGTATGCGCAATTCCAATAATTGTTTGATAAAATAGAGAGTCAGACCCCAATAAATGCAATAACTTAAAAGACGTACTTTTTTATTATTTTTGCTGACGATAATACTTTTTGGAAAATATTCAAAACGATGACAAATTAAACAAAAAATATAGAAAATTCTATGTACCTTGAACAAAGCCCCGCAAGTGCTACCGTTCGTTTGTCAATTAACGTTCCACCAAAGTCTTTACAGTAAAAAGATTGAACACTTTGCCGACTTCGCATAACGCTTTGCATCGATTTACGTGTAAGATAATTTCTGTGTCTAGTCTTTCAATTGTAGTGTCTTTGATATGAAGATAAATCGCGCGCCCTCTTTCGCTCATTAGACGAAAAATTTGAGAGCTAGAAAGGTAGCTTTCGTATTTTGTCAACGAGAAGAAAAATCAACGCTTAAATGACGCATTTTGAGGGATATTCATCAAATTATGAGGAATTGACTACACATCGTTTCGTAAGTTTCGTAGGAGGACTTCATTCTGTAAGTCCTCGTATTAATTTTTCGTAAATTAACGTTATTTGTTGAATGCGCCGTGCCTTCAATTATTCTGTAGTCGGCGGCTGAGATGTAGCCGTGGGTGGGCCTTGTGATGAACTGGAGGAATTTTTGGTTATTCCCCCTTGTATGTCTTGTATTCCGTTGGACAAACTCATTTATCTTGATATTGACAAGACCGGTCTTCATTTTGTATAGTATACAAAATCTAAGGTTTCTTCTTGTAGGGATGTCAATCTGAAAATTCAAATTATCTAATTCAGATGAATCAAGATGGCCAGTGCAAAGGCCTTTGGAAATGATTAACACCAAGGTGGTCAAAATCTGACCAGTGTTTGCCGAGATCCGCCGATCAAATTTCCAGAAAAGGGCGATTTTCTGCCAAAGAGTGGTCAAAATGGCAAAAAAAAAATTTTGTCATTTTTTTAACTTCCTATTTTAAAACCTGATTAAGTGTAGAGTGGTCTTCCTAGGGGCATCTAACATGAGAATCACCTACAAGTACCTGAAAAATTGGGTCCCAAATATTTTATGTTTTCCATATAATTGAGTTCAAAATATGGAAAACACACAAAAATTTTCACCTTTGGACCATAGGAAAATGGCAAAAAATTATTAAGTCTAGCTAATTAATATGCAAAAATGGCATACCTGTAAGTTGAAATTGAATGAGCAAAGAATTACCAAATTTCACACAGATGTTAAGTTTGTAACTTAATTTCATATCTGTTGTTCTTGTGAGCGTAATTATAATAATATGCAAATTTGATGGTAGATAAATATTCATTTGTATGAATGGGAAAAATTGCCTGATTAATATGCAAAAATGTAATAACTTGAGATTGGACTGGTTGATAATCTAACTATTTGACACACATAATATGGAATTAATCTCATTCTTTTCATCATTCTTGCAAATATATGCAAATTAGACACTAGTATTCATTTGTTTAATTTAGAATTTGATGACAACTTTTCAGTGTCTGCCGATGACAAAATAATTTCACTACCAGCCCTTGTACTACTTTCAATATTCATGCAATTTCCAAAGCCATTTCTTAAATCTTACTAAAAAAATATGATTATATCACTCATTATGAACATTTGTATACATTAAAAAACATTTCAAAACTACGAGGATGTAAATGTATAGATCACTTGTTCACTGCAACCATCCTGCCTGTGGGGAATCTACAGGTAGGACTATGGGATGCCAATGCTGTACATAGCACACACTTTTAATAAAGATCATTAAAAATATCACTTTTGTGATCAAAATTACTAATTTCCAATTTTAACTGAAGACAACTCAGCTCCACACACATATTATTATACTAAAATTCACCATAGCAACACATACATGTAGGCTCACACACAGCGTACCGCGCATCATGAAATCACACTCTTGCCAAAATGCATTGTCAAATTCATCAGGAAAATGCGATTTAATATCGCATGATTTATTTATAAAACAGTATCTCATTCTAATCTTAACTATCTATATAATATGGTTTTGTAAAAAAAATGCAGAAAAAATAGATAAAGCACATTTCTTTTACCGGAGAGATTGGGGCTTCATGGCAATCCACTTCTGCATTGCAAGAATTCAAGATGGTTGAACTTCCGGGAATACTGTTTTCATTCATTCATTTGAGTGAATAGACTGGTTTAGATCTAGAGGGTGATTACTCTAATAAAATAGGTAACAAATTAATGTTTTAATTTGATATTTGTAATTGCGACACCTTAAAGGACAAGTAATCAAGTTAATATTTTTACTATATGTATTACACTACCTTGACTGCATTTATAGAACAATTGGTTTATTGCCATCGGATATGCATGAAATGACGATTCTCTTTGTGATTTTTTTCCCCCAGATGTTTGAGAAGTTCCACCCTGTTGAAGCCCAGGCTCATCTATCAGTTACAGAAGCCATGCAGGTTATACTCATCAGAAGGTACATATTTATGTTTTTGTTGTCTCGCCCACCAGAGGTGAAGGCGAGACTTAGGGATCCAAATGTCGTCCGTCGTCCATCCGTCACAAACCTAATGACACATAACTCCACAACCGTAAGTCGCTTTTCAACCAAACTTGGATGGTAGATGGACTTGGGGGACCTGCATGTTATGCTCCAGTCGGAGGTCACATGGTAAGGTCAAAGGTCATTTTCAGGTCAACGTTAAAGTTTACATGCAAGACTCTCTTATGACACCTAACACCGCAACAGTAAGTCACTTTTCAACCAAACTTGGATGGTAGATGGACTTGAGCGACCTGCATGTTATGCTGCAGTGGGAGGTCAAATGGTAAGATCAAAGGTCATTTTCAGGTCAACGTTAAAGTTTACATGCAAGACTCTCTTATGACACCTAACTCCGCAACCGTAAGTCACTTTCAACCAAACTTGGATGGTAGATGGACTTGGGGGACCTGCATGTGATGCTGCAGTCAGAGGTCACATGGTTAGGTCAAAGGTCATTTTCAGGTCAATGTTAAAGTTTACATGCAAGACTCCCTTATGACACCTAACTCCGCAACCGTAAGTCACTTTTCAACAAAACTTGGATGGTAGATGTACTTAGGCGACCTGCATGTTTTGCTGCAGTGGGAGGTCACATGGTAAGGTCAAAGGTCATTTTCAGTTCAACATTAAAGTTTACGTGCGAGGCTCTTATGACAAGTGTTATTCCATCCCAGTCATTTCACAATGAAGTTTCGATACAATTCTGTTGCGTGCCCTCGCAAATCACGATATTTCTGGTTATTTTCATAAGTTAGCGAGACACAAAATCGCTTTTGCCTTGTTTACAAAAGGAAGTGACAATGGACTGATTATTTCAGGGGGGGGGGGGGATGAGGTCAGAGGTCATAACCTACATCAAATTTTTTTGAGATTAGACTTGATGAACCTTAAAAACGAAAACGTGAATACAAATAACCACTTGTTATGTTAAAGGTAAAATGATTTTGTTGTGAGGTATTGTTATGTAAAAGGAGAAATGAATTCACACCTTGTATACTACATGTAATTTCATCTTTCATGTATTTGAATTCCTTTATTCAGAGGAAACCAGCTTTATTGATAACATTTTTATTTAATTTTTTTTCTGTTCACAGATTTACCTGCCCATTACAAGATTACTCTTCCTGCTCTGTCTCCAACCATGGAAGTTGGCACTGTAGTTAGATGGGAGAAACAGGTATGAAATTGAATAGAAGTTACAGGGTAATCCAACCCAAATAAATTTTTTTTTTTTTTAGAAATAGAAAAATCAGACAAACCAATTGGTGAAAGTTTGAACAATATCAGACAAATAAGAAAGTTATGAATGTTTAAAGTTGTAAATAATGGTAATCTTTATACCCAAAGAGACCTGATGATATCATAGTGATACAAGGCAAGGACTACTTTTCCATTTACTCCAATACTTAAAATGTTTAAAATGTCATTTTTCAAAAAGTTTACTCCAAATTATATCTTTCGTTCTTGAGGACATAAAACAATATATGCTTCCTTGGTTATATTTTGATTACACCCCCAGGGAAAAACCACAAATCCCTGGTATTTAGTACAAGGCCTATAAGAAATTTGCCTCTACCATTTGTATTAATACCCAGTTGCCAATGTGAATTTTACACAGTGTTAGTGTTCTCAATTTGTAAACAGCCGTAACATTCTAATCGCTTGTTCAATTACAACTATTCTGTTTTGTTATGTTTTCCCTCTCTCACGCAACATTTTATGACCAAGGGTAGCTTTCCCTTTAAACCTAATACCGCCAAGGGGAGGGACATATTGCTGCTGTCTTCTGACAATAGGAAGTTTAATGTTTTGTTTTTTTCAACATTGACTTATCTAGATTGGGATATTTTTAATGCATTTCATGATGCCAAAGGAATTGGAGTCACACAGCCCCCAACTACTTAAATATAGACATTTCAAAAGCAAGTAAATTTGTAACTCTACACATTTCCTAATACACAATGACACATATTTTCCTCATTAACGAAGAAACCTGTTCCACAGAGACGCTTCCTTTTGTCATTAGACTCCCTCAACTCTTCACACATATGTCGGCAATGTGAGAAGCCAGCAATATGGCAATTCATTACTTTGTTTCTTTTTGGTCTTGCACAACTTTTGAGACCAGATTTTGTTATTCTTTGGTATGCGTATAAGGTCAACATTTTTGTTAGTGCATGCCAGATCAGAAAATTGCTCAAAAACAAGATGGGTGCAAATTCTGTTTTTCAGATTTTTTTACATATTGCCCAGTAAAACCTTGTTGGTATTACATGTACAGCTAATATTGATTCAATTGCAAATATGATTCAATCAATGCATTTTTTAAAATTGACGTTTTATTAAGAGATTGTGTAGAATTGTTTGTATAAAATGGGCTAGTGAAGTTTAAGTGTGGGTATGATTGCGTGTATGGTAAGAAAGTGACAGAGAGAAGTGGGGGGGGGGGGATATGACACAAGTCATGATGAAATACTCATAACCTTTCGTCACGAAATAAGATCAGTGAGCTGACAGTACTTTCAACACTACTTCTTGCTGAGGAGAACTTCAATCACTTTATTTGAAGGGGTTATTTCAATTTCTGTCGTCAATTGTTCCCCCAACCATTCTTTGCTATCAGGTTGGAGATCAGCTGAATGACGGGGATCTGTTGTGTGAGATTGAGACAGACAAGGCAACCATGGGCTTTGAGTCTTCGGAAGAGGGTTACCTGGCAAAGATCTTTGTGGAAGAAGGTTCCAAGGATGTACCTGTTGGAAGGGTAAGGGTCCCCAGGTCCTCGTCTAAAGGGCACCGCACACCTTACGACTGCTCGCTATCCGATTTCGGAACAAATCGCATTTTGGTCATTTTCAGAATATGTAAATGGAACATATTTTATTTGAGGTTGAAATGAATTGAAAGAATACTAATATAACCATTTTGAAAGATTGCAAGGCTTTATTTTGGAGTAAAGGCCAAATTAGTTTCAAATCGTAGCCAATCGTACGACTGCTATGACGTCATTACGACTAGATATCAAATTTGCTTTTATTCTAAGAAGGATGATAGCATGGTCACAGATTTGAACATAGGTATTCGTACGATGATTTCGAACATTACACAGTAAGATATTCCAAGTCTCAATATTAGCATTAAATTCTACTACGTTTTATTCCAAAATTGAGTCGCAGACCAATCGTAAGGTGTGCGGTCGCCTTTACAGAGAGTGTTTCAAGTGATCCAATCATGCTACTGCGGAAATCCATCGATGTCATGATTTTTCAGACAGGATATTGCACGATGTCCTTCGAAAAGAAAGAGTAGCGCCGTGAACTGTCAAGTCACTGATGCATGCAGGAATATATTCAGTTTCATATGTCTTCCTGAAGACATCAAAATTTGTATCTCTGTTGAGTCTTTCAAAACTGTTCTCAAAACCTCTCTTTTTACTTCTTAATTTCTTTATGCTCTTTGAGCACTCTACAGAGT
This sequence comes from Lytechinus pictus, assembly GCF_037042905.1. Classification (NCBI taxonomy): domain Eukaryota; kingdom Metazoa; phylum Echinodermata; class Echinoidea; order Temnopleuroida; family Toxopneustidae; genus Lytechinus; species Lytechinus pictus. The sequence continues at coordinate 41,991,133 of NC_087245.1, read as the reverse complement.
GGATTTGGTGTTTTATAAATCACATGTATTATTATTGAAAATATACATCATACATGTATTTTGAAAAAATGTTGAATAGACAAATTTTGTGGTTGCTGGCTTTCCATAGTTGTTGATCGGATCAGCCAAATCTCTTTCTAAGACGGGCCCAGTGCTCCTTAACATAAAGCTTTCTAATGATTGTAAAATTCTTTTTAAACAATTGATTGAGTTGACCGCAATGTGTAATCAATTGTGAAACCCAATCATGCAATCAATCTTAAAGCTTTGATCGACAGTTCCCCGAGCAACATTTAAGGGTAGAATTTCCCTTTAGTATAATAAAGTGATTGTTAAAAGATGTACATAAATGACATTATTTCCAGCTTGGCTCCTGTAAACCTATCAGATAAAGACATTTTTAAGCAAGTTTATGTCTGTTTTAATCCAAAGTTCACATGTCTTCATTATCTTTATCATTGTTCTATCTTTATAACCTTATTAATTATCTTACTATATTCAATATAATTTTTATCTATTTTCTTTTTTCAGTTGCTGTGTATCATTGCCGAGGAGGAATCCGGAATAGAAGCTTTCAAGGACTTTGAAGATCCAGGAGTGATTGAAACACCTCCGGGTCCGCCAGCTCCTATCAAAGAAAGTCCAGTAAGTATAATAGATAGGGGAAGGTTTCAAATCACGATATAGTTACTTTCACAAGTGGGCGAGACACAACATCGCTTATGCCTTGTTATGAAATGGACACCTGATGGATTACACATGATTTTTCTGGAATTATTTGGTCTAATTATGATCATTTGTACACGCAACGAGCTCCATTACTGAAAGATTAGCAACTAATCGCTAATTTGAAAGAACAATGCTGATAGGTACTAGTCATTCTACAGAGCGAAAATCACATGCTACAATGGTCTTGATAGGCCAATTTATTTAGCAATTAATCACTAACCTTCGTGTTATGGGGCCCTTTTTTTCTTTCATTTACAGCCAGCTCAAGCTGCTGCTCCTCCACCACCCCCTCCACGCCCATCACCAAGCTCCGCCCCAGCACCGGCTGCTGCACCGGCAACACCACCAAGGCCTCCTCCGGTTCCCATGGCTCCCCCTGCAGCTGGCACCACTCAGGGGAGGGTGTTTGCAAGCCCCTTGGCAAGAAAACTAGCAGCAGAACGAGGAATCAATCTAAATGTGAGTATCACATTCTTACCAACATTTTTATTTTTATTTTCATTTTATTAAATGGGCCGTCACAACTGGTGGGTGTTCCATAAAGCTGTTCATAGTTTTTGACCGACTTTACGACAACTGATTATACTTTCTTTAAACTTAATCAGCAGTAAATGAAAATCTGTTGTGTGATACGTACTATAAAATAGGATGATAATAGTGTAGGAAATGTGTATAGCGCACATATCCACATTTTAGGTTCTCAAGGTGCTCTTATATTACCCCGGCTAAGCTTGGCAACCGATTCCGGTGCTAACAGCTTTTTGAAGAATTACTTCCCGCTGATACGCATTTACCTCACCTGGGTTGAGTGCCACACATTGTGGATCAATTTAATGCCAATGGAAATTATGCCATGGCTGGGATCCATACCCACATGGCCCTCTGTTTCAAAGTCCAGAGACTAATCCACTTGGCCGCATTGCTCCACAATCACCAGTCATTCCTGAAGTTGCTCGTAACTTGCGAACAGCTTTATGAAGCTACCTACGTTGACCGTTTAGCCAGGGTATCTTGACCTACAGATGATTAGCCATTTTATCATTTTATCCTACTTTTTGACAGAGAGATCAAGAAATCATTTTGTGTTCTTAACAAATGGCAATTCTTGATGACATAAATTCAAGTCCACTCAATCTTTATATCGCAAATAAAATATATAACAAGATCACTGTATAAAGCCTGTTATCATCTCATAATTCAGTAGTCAGTGGGCTCACTTTGATTAACAAGCTGTATGATAATATTTTACTTTCCTTTCAAGACATTTTTTTGAGAGCTATTTTTGATATCTTAATATTTCTGTCAACTCAATATAGTTTCATCTAATTTGTCCTAATAATGAATTGATTTTGTGCATATATCTTAAGGCTGATTATTATGCAGGCCCACCTCAATAATCGATCTGTATTATGTTATGCATATGTAGCTTTGATTTCTTATATTTGTTTTTACTCTGACCATTGTTCTTGTTGAATTATATTTGATTTGTGCCTAGGGTACCTTTGCAGTACAAATGAAAAATTGTAATGATCATTATTATATTATTTTTTTTCTCCATTAAATGAAATTGCATACATGATACAAACCACTGTGGTGTAATGAAATAAATAGATATGTACCTTTTCATTCTCACTCTAGAGTCTTCAAGGGACTGGTCCAGGGGGGCGTATCGTGAAGGCAGACATAGAATCTTACGTACCAGGAGCTGCAGTACCCATGTCAGCTGCAGTCCCAGGGGCTGGTTTCACGGATATACCAGTAGACGCTCTCAGAATGGTAATGTATTTCTCCCTTCAGTTATTCTTCTTTCACATGGTCTTGTATCAAGTGGTCCATGCTATTGTAGAGTTCACAAATGCGACGAGAATACAAAAATAGTGCAAGTCCCAAATGCATGCAGTTGATGGGTTGAGAATAAAGTTGTGTTTGATCTGCATTGATTGCAATTCTTCCTACAATGGAAACACTGATCCCATTGCAGAAAACTTGCAGTAATGGTATAGTGTTAACCTGTATAATTATATAAGTGGTCATTTTACAGGTAAACCTTGCATATGTATGGCTGTTGAGCATTTTATTTTTCTAAAAGATGGTAGTTACATGTATCATTGATTTAACATTTTTCTAGTATTGGTAATTACTATTGATGTGAGTTTGTAATAAATTCAGTTTAGTATCAGCTATGGAGAACCAATGATCCTATATTTAGTCATTTAATAGCTATACACTGTGTATCAGCAATAATAAGGGGTATTCTGTGTGGGTAAATCCATGATGTATGCATGCATGTATCTTAATCTATTTAGAGCGATGTACTCGGACAGTTTGTTTCATGACGAATTATAGCTTGGCTGGCTTTCTATAGTTATGATAAGGCACCTCCTTTGAAAAGTGGTGCTTGGTATTTGTAGAGTGTAACTGTGATTTGAACTCGTAGAATGAGAATTTATTTTGTCTCTCCCATTTCTCTTCAGGAGCAAGCCAACGCTGCAGTGTATTCTAAACAGACAATACCCCATTACTATCTCATGGCTGACATAGATGTAGGCTCAGTACTCAGGTAAGTGGATAGAAAGTTGCTTAAATCTAGGCCACTCAGTAAAATGATGTAGTAATAATAATAATAATATAGAGTATTTCTAAAGCGCCAAATCCACATTGATTATGTGCTCAAGGCGCTGAAATATACTTGGTATATTATTATTACCCCGGCTGTAGCTGAGCGGCCATATTGGCGCTAAAGCATTCAAGGAATAAATCCTACCGGGTACCCATTCACCTCAGCTGGGTCGAGTGCAGCACAATGTGGATAAATTTCTTGCCGAAGGAAATTACGCCATGGCTGGGATTCAAACCCACGACCCTCTGTTTCAAAGTCCGAAGACTAATCCACTTGGCCACAATGCTCCAACGCTTCATAGTATATGAATTAATCATTTCTATTTTTTATTTTTTGATCTGGATATATATATATATATATATATATATATAACAATTCAGGGCCCCATTGGGCATAAACACATTGAATAGAGAGGTTACAGGGATGATTAGATGGTTCTGTCTATGGTCTTCTTGAATGAGTGTGTCGATGGCTTGTTAACAGTGTCACTCAGTTTGCAGAGAGGCCAACTTCAAAGACCAGCTATGCGTGAGAACGTCTGTGATCAGTGTGAGATCACAGACTGTGTGTACTTTATATAGGGATAGGCAGTGATACGTGCGTGAGAAAGAGATTTGAGGGGATGAGCTAGAATCCCTTACCACCAGATGCATTACCAACCTACATGCACAGTGGTGCTTCACAGTTAGTGAACCCCACTAGGAGATAAACATACAGTGAAACGGTTCAGGTTCTGCCATCTTTTAGATAGTTGATTGTGAAGTCAAGTGATAAGGGCCCCGTCTTATAAAGAGTTATGATTGATCCAATCAATCGTAACTCTATGGAAATCCATCAGTGTCATAATTTTTTATACAGGAAATTTGTAAAATGTCCTTTGTATACTAAGGAGAACACACCAAATTGTCAAGAAATCAATGAATTTATAGATATACATTCATATCTAGAATTTTTTTAGCAAACATGCATTTTATATGTTGACTTTGCTGGCTTTCCATAGTTGCGATTTGTCTCCATAGTTGCGATTTATCGGATCAATCGCAACTCTTTGTAAGATAGGCCCAAGATATTACTTTCAATGAAGTTTGTTTCTCTTGGCTCACCAAACATTGTAGTGTTGTTGTCTCCATTCAACACTCAGCATGAAGGAGTGCATTTTCTGGTGGGGGTTAACTAACTATTTAGCACCACTGTATATGTGTGCTCTTTTCATGAATATATCTATCTATGTAAAGATTGGACGAGGAAATTGATCGTAAAAATTGTTGCATTAATTGTTGATTATAAGTCGTCGCCTTCCCGCACAAAGGCCGTTAGCGCGTACTGCGCATTGCCTTCCCGTACAAAGGCCGTGAGCGCGCACTGCACGTCACCATCCCGCGGAAGGGCTGTTATCGTGCAGTGAACAGTGCGCGCTAACGGCCTTTGTGCGGGAAGGCGACGCGCAGTCCGCGCTAACGGCCCTTTCGCGGGAAGGCGATGCCCAGTGCGCACTAACGGCCTTTGTGCGGGAAGGCGACGATTAGTGTTTAAGATGGAACAGGGTCCCGAGTAAACTGTTTATCTTTATATTTATGTGACAGGTTACAAGGCAGTCTGAATAGGATGGTTAGTGAGGAGAGCCCTATAACTCTCAATGAATTTGTCATCAAGGCTGCTGCGTTGTCTTGTCAGAAGATCCCTGATGCCAACTCAGCTTGGTTTGGTGACAAGATCAGGCAGTGAGTACTACCACCACCACCACACCACTGCCACCACCAACACAACAACCACATCAACTACAACTACCACCACCACCACCACTGTTCTTTTACCTAAACTCCTCAAAAAAAAGTTTGGAAATCTGAGTTTGGCCATTGATTTTTCCCAACCCCCAGTTGTACACAATGCATATTTGATATCAATCAAAAGACCATTTAATTCTCTTTAAAATGATACCCTACACGATATGATTATGGTTCACATGGAGGTGCAGTGCCTTGAAATGTGGGGCAAGGTCAAAATTCAAAAGTTGCAAGTTTGAGGAGTTTACCATTGAACATCTCTATTAAGTTCTGGGCCCAGTTGCATAAAAGTTAATGTTACGGAATCTTTACCATCTGATGGTATCTACATGTACCATGGCAATAATAATGATAATAATAATTGGCATTTATGTAGCGCTTTTTCAATCTACAACTGCTCAAAGCGCTTCACAATTATTATCAGTCAATCAGTCAATTAGTCGAAAAGGACTGTAAACCAGATGAGATGAGCTGAATATGGCTTGAGTAGCGATGGTTTGAGTGGTAGCAGGTTGAAGTGAAGAGTGGTTTACAGTCCTTCTCAGGACTTCACTCACTTTCAAGAAAAGAATACTTCTAATTTTCTCTTTTCATCCTATCTCGTCTTTCCGTTTCAATCTTTCTACCTGTACTTCCTTCCCTTCTTCATATTACACATGGTGAACCGTAAACCTACTCCACGTTATAAACTCCACCATGCAAACCTACCAAGATCATCTGAGAAACCAAATGTATAGTATTTGTAGACACAGGTGGTCGCTAGTGCTGGGCCCTGTCTTCTAAAACTTTTTATGATTTTAAATTTGCAATAACAGTTAAAAGCTACTGAAATCATTCAATTTGATTGGCTGATGGTAAACTTGTTATAATAATAATAATATCCAATTTTTATAAAGCGCTTTTAACAGAATGGCTCAAAGCGCGTTACAGCATATTATAACCCCAGTCATTGGATTCATTTCAATCACGCACGGAAAGTGCACAATTTCCACTCCCTGGGGAGCATTCCTTGCATTCATCGCAGCCTCATTATGGCGCTGGCAAAATCAAACATACGATATCTTTCGCATCCTACCGGGTACCCATTTAGCACCTGGGTCGAGAGTGGCAAAGTGTGGATTAACGCCTTGCCAAAGGACGCCAGACCGCGGTGGGATTCGAATACACGACCCTCTGTTTACAAGGCGAGAGTCAGAACCACTACACCACGGCTCTTCCACACTTATAGAAAGTTTACATTTGTTACTATAACAAGTCTTTATGAAACAGGATCCAGGTAACTTAACGATAGTAGTGTTGCAGAAATTATTCCAAGTGATGGTCTGAAAATGATTTCAATCGTTCGTACACTGCAATATTCTGTTTTTCTTTGCCTCAGATACCACAACGTGGATGTAAATATTGCAGTGACTTCTGACTATGGAACAATAACTCCCATCATCAATGCAGCAAATACTAAGGTAAGTACAAAAATATTAAAGACACATATCTAAAATGCCGCCTGCTGCTGCTAGAGACTGTACTCAGGCAAAAGTTTTTTTTTATACGCCCGTCCTAGATGGGACGTATCATGTACTTGCTCAATTCAACTCGCTTTAACTTTTCACTGCAACATTTTGATGGGAAATGTTTCACTGAAAAGTTGTAGAGAATTTTACAAGCATTCTGACTATATGATATATAGTCAGAATGGAGAATAATGATCAGAAATTTGGAGAATAATGATCAGAAATTTGGTAAATAATGCCTAATTTTAGACATATATTGTATTATTATGGTAAAGATGAATACAATGGATTTGTTTGAGTGTGAAATGCAAAGTTTGGGTGTCACCGATTGTGCATTGGTGCGAAGTATGAGTGGAAACAGTTAACAACAGTGTCTAATTAACAGAAAACTGGGCTAATTATAGGGCCACACCTCTTTTGTTTGCCTCTGCATATAATGTTACTGAAGACTTTTGACTGTAATATATTCTTGAGTCTTAATCCACTTTATCTCACCCATTGCTTGCATTCTTGAACAGGGTTTAGAAGCAATAAGACAGGAAGTCGACTATGTGACGGCTCAAGCGCAAGATGGCAAAATGCAAACACAGGTTAGTGACGTAGTGTATATTACTTGGAGATGTAAAAATTAAGTGTACATGTAGATTCCGGGGGGGGGGGGGGTTTGCTGCAAAAGTGGGGTTTTACATTCTATTAGAGTTCCATCATCTACATGTGGCCAAATTGATTTGTTATTCACTCGGACCATGTATCATCTCATTTCTACAAAAATATTTCTGGGCAAGTTTCTGTTAGGGCCCATAGCTTTGCCCTTATTTGCCCACATGTGACCAAGAAAAGAAAGAAAGAAATAGAACATCAGTTATGAATTTTTACTCTGTAAATATATTTGGAATATGCACATCTTTGATTTCAACCTTTTGCCTACTAGCAATTGGGATTGGTTCAACTGTTCATCCCAAAATGGCACTTGCCATGAAAATCACACCAATTGAGTCACACATCCACTTAATGATTGACTTGATGTATAGAGTTAAAAGAAACAGATCATTTGGCAGAGGCCAGAAATAAAATAGTTATATTGGCGTAACCCACCCAACTCTAAAAAATATCCCCAGCCCTATGTTTTTTTTTTCCTTTGTACGTTTATCAGTATTATCAATAATACATGTCCCGCTGGCTTTGAGATCAAAATTAATATACAGAAGTGCTGTAGACAGAAATGTGACTTTGAACAGCCCCTCTTTAATTGGCATGATGGTCTGTTATTTGAGGCAGTGCATGAGATATCTCAGGCTGGGGTGCGTGGGTAACTAGTTTATCAAACTTAACCTGCCTTCTGTGAGTATGTTTGGACATGTATGTGCATGTACCTGTATGAGTGTGAGTGTTGAGATGTATGAATGTAAATAGTGGTATCATATATGCGGATATGGCAGAAAAAAACACTGTGTTACCTACTATACATGTTAATGACCCATTACTCTGATAAAGGAAAAAAAAAAAAGAAAGTCTCATAAGTGAAAAGTTGAGTATTCTTTCGAATTCCAGTCAGTTATAGTAAGGTGAGAAACATCCAATTATATTAGATAGCCAAGACAGATAGCCAAGCGCGATTGGTTCATAGCACGTCACGTGATATGATCGAAATCAGTGTATTTTCCCAGCCGGTCCAACTTCGATGAATATATTGACCAGCCGGTCCATGAAAATATTTTTCTACGTGTATTGTGCCCTCTTGTGAATTAGATGTTATCAATTAAATGGAAATGGCATATGTGGGACTAAAGTAGCGATCATTTGCAATCAATCGACACTCGGGTGGACCGCGGAATTTAAGTGAATCCGACGACGACGAAGTAGGACTAGGAGCCTAGGCTACTACTACGATTTAGGTTTAACGTTAGGCCTTTTTCAGTTACTAAAAACGGAGCCTAGATTTGTGTATACAGGAAGAACCGTTGTTTTTGAGGTTCTTGGGATTTCTTTAACAATTTCTGGATATGTAGTGTATTTGTGAGTGGAGCCAACGTAACTTAGATTAGCACTATAGCAGATAGGGACTGAAGCTTAACTTAGGCTTAGCTTAGCCTTAAACTTAACGTTAGGCCTAGAGCCTGAACATTAGTTTTTAATCTTTTGGTTCTGGATTTGGTCTAACGTCGAAGATTTATGGTGATGTCTGATGAGCAATGAGGAATAAGATCAGTTTGTGGATGATAAAATTGGGTAAGTAGATCTAGATCTAACGTTAGGCCTAACGTAAGTTAGATCTAAGTTAGATCTAGACCTCTAGGGCTAGGCCTAGGTCTAACTTTTTAACATGTTAAATCCACATGTATCATCTAGATCTAGGCCTAGGCTAGAGTCTAAATTTATAAGTTAGAGAAATCTGACATTGAATCCTGCTAACGACAAGGTAAGTTAATCAGAAACATTAGTTAGATTTGGTCCTGGACATGGTTCGACAACAGAAAGATCAGGACCACTACCAACTGTACAGCCGCAATCTAGTCTGACATGGACTAACAGATCTAGATCTAGAGAGACTCTAGTCATGTTTTTATCTCATCCTAAAGTAAGATCAGAATCTGCACCTGATCATGGCTCTGCCTTGGGACCTGGACGGACTCTAACTTAGATCTTGGCCTAAACAAACTTGATATTTATTAGAAAAGGGTCATTCACTGTACCTTACGTTAGACTAATGTTACTCATACCTGTTCAATCAGTCACTGTAAAAATCATAAACAAGTCTTGATCTACTGCATGCATCGTAGACCTAACTTTAGATCTATCTTCATCATTCAAGGCTTTCTAATATAACAGATAATGACTGATGGGGTGTGTAAAAAAACAATCCTTGCACCGCCTAAAAGATTTATATTTTCCCTCGTGATCATATTTTCCCTCAATGCTGTGCGCTTCAGGAAAATATAACCCCTAAGGAAAATATAAATCCGAAAAGTCCAAAATATGTTTATATTACACACCACATCAGTCAATATCTGTATAATGTCACATTATGCGACTCAAAATGAAAAGAAGCAAAATTTCTTTATGCATGACTGTATCCAGTATTGTAAATATAAAATGTAGAATTTGAAGTCTATATGCACCTTAAAGGGGAATAAAATCTTTTGAACAAATAGGCTTGTGTCGAAACAGAAAATTCAAAGAATAAGAGCAAAGAAAGTTTGAGAAAAATCGGACAAATAATGAGAAAGTTATGAGCATTTGAATATTGCAATCACTAATACTATGGAGATCCTCCCATTGGCAATGCGACAAGGATGTGTGATGTCACGTGTGAACAACTTTCCCTTTGATGGACTATAAAATACCCCCAAAATGTATCTTTTTCCTTTTTCTTATGGTGATAGAAACTCTTTATCCATGATGTACTTTAAAAAAATCTGTATTACATACCCTCCTATAGAAAGAACACATGATCTACTGATAGATGTGATACAAAGTGAAATGTATACTAAAGTAATGGGGAGAGTTGTTCACAAGTGACATCACACATCTTTGTCGCATTGCCAATGTGAGGATCTCCATAGCATTAGTGATCGCAATATTAAAATGCTCATAACTTTCTCATTATTTGTCCGATTTTTCTCAAACTTTCGTTGATCTTTTTCTTTGATTTTTCTTTTTTCACACAAGCAGTCTTGTTCCAAAGGTTTCATTCTCCTTTAAATTGAATTCAGATCCTGATGCTATGATGACATAACATGTCTTTCCAACTATGGATGTGATAATGACAAAGCATACCTTGTATGTGACCTACCACCCAAAAACCACCAATAAATCGCCAGCCGTTTCATAAAGCTTTTGATAAGTTGTTGATAAGTTAAGAGCTGTTGATAAGTTAAGTTAAGAGCGACTCTAAGAATGACTGGTGAACCTTTCTTACGTGCTTAAAGGGGAATCCAGCCTTGGCCATAAAATGTTGTGTTGGGAAGGAGAAAAATAAATTAAACAGAATGGTGAAAGCTTGAAAGAAATCGGACAAGCAATAAGAAAGTTATAGCTGCTTTAAAATTGAGATCACTAATACTATGTAGATTCAAATTGGCAAATGAGTAAGTAAATTATGACAAGGGGTAAGGACAACTTTCCAATAGGCCATGTACTTTATTATCAGGGATTTGTGGTTTTCTCCTAAGTACCCATTCCCCTGGGGCAGTAATCTAAATATAGCCCAGGTAGTATATTGTTTTATGTCCTCGTGAAAGAAAAATACAATTTGAAATAAAACATTTGGGAAAAATGACATTTTAGCCATAATATGTATTGGAGTACATGGAAGAGTAGTCCTTGCCTTACATCACTATGACATCCCATATGCGGCCAATTTCAAGTCTCCATGGATATAGTGATTACCAATATTTACAACTTTTAAAAATTCTTAACTTTCTTGTTGTTTGTCCAATATTGTTCAAACTTTCACCTGTCAACTTGTCTGATTTTTCTTTTCCTTATAAAAACAAGTTTTTATTTGGGTTGGATTCCCCTTTAAACCATCGCCAATGAATATACCATTGTCCAAAATAAAGCAGGGGTGTGAGAGTTCAGAATTTTTATCTGATGTCAGATTTTTTTTTTTTTTCCAGCTTAATTTCAGCTTATTTTTGGCCTTCCTCTGTACAAAAAGTATGGGGGCTCTTTCTATTTCAGACTTTTTCAACACTCTTCAGCTTTTTTCAGATCTTTTTATTTTTGACCACTCACACCCCTGATAAAGGATCACCAGTCATTCCTAAAGTCTCTCTCAACTTACAAACAGCTTTATGAAACACCCACCTGGTAAGGTTCTCTGTAAATAGCCAAAATAATAATTTAGTCTCCAAAAACCAAAAATTTAAAAAATGTCTTATCTGAAAGAGCAATTCTTCTTCTTCATACTGTGAGAATTTGAAGTCGTGAAGTTGACTAAAAGAAAAGATACAAGAGTTTCTTGGACACTACTTTTTTGGACTGCTAGGAAGTATTCTCATGCTTGAGTGAACCCCAAACTTCAAACCTTGTTTTCTCCTTATTTTTTTAGCTCTTGCTGAATTTCCTCTGCATTCAATCAAGTACTTGTAATGGTTATTGTTGGTCAATTTTAACAAATTATATATCATTTTAAAGCTTAGGAAATGAATTTTCAAGCTCAATTAAAAATCTCAGTATTCATTTTGGTCGGCTTATTGTTGGTTTTGGGGTGGCAGGTCACATGTGATGCGATATGTTCATGACAAATTTCCTTAAATCACACTGTGATGTATTCTCACAGTCATGGTTTATTTAACACTAGGCTAACTAAATGTTATGCAGTGTTAGTTGTCTACTCAATCACTATGTAAAAACTATTCTGATCCTTTGGCAAAATGTTGTCCAAAGATTGATTGTGTTTGTGAGATGAGAAGAATATGAGAATATACTTTTTTTTTGGTGGGTGGGGGGGGGGGGGCCCTGTCTTTAAAACGAATGTTGAAGAAGTTATTAATAATAGAACTAAATTTCTTGTTTAGTCTGGAGCTAAACCTAGGTTTGATTATCAGAATACTGCCCTCTATGATTGATTGTGCAAATTATTCATAGAAGGATATGATAAGAAGTAATAAAGATGTGAACTTTGGATATGAACTGACTTTGATCTACTTACATACATGTAGATTTCTTTTGCTGAGATAATCTGTGACTCTGTGACCCAACCCGCTGTGACCCAACTGAGCGTCCGTCTCACAACCGGGAGGTCGGGGTTCAAACCCCGGCCGCGTCAGACCAAAAGACGTTAAAAGATGGGAGTTGCTGCTACCCTGTTTGGCATTCAACAATTAAAGGGATATAGCCTCGTCGATCTGGCGCTGCACAGCGGCTGCCGGGCCCACGATCAATTGGGCAAAGCAGAATTTCGGAGTATTTCATGTTTATTTCGAACAATGAAATATGGATTTTGATTTTGACACTTTCAAGGGCTTGGTACTCTGATCAGACTGAAATTTGGGTGATTGCGCTTGTTGAAGGGTATTTCCCTTCAGATACATGAGTCTTTGATCGTATTAGAATCAAAATGATTTTAAAATACTTAAATTTAAGAGAAATTGGTTCTTCTTCTGATTCATGTGGCATTATGGTTCGTTATATCTTTTTTTTTGCAATTTATTGCCTTATTATTATTTATGCAATTGGTGGGTTTGTTTGTTGTTGCTGCATTATACATTTAAAAAAATACCAAACTTAAAGAAAGACAACATTTTACATTATTTGAATTATAGCACTAATGACTTTATTGAAATAAGTTTAAACTTCAGGCAGGGCTCCACACTAACCCTTTTTTTGTACTGGTCCAACCTATTCATGTCGGACCAGTAGATACCCAGTTTTTCCATTTTTTACTGGTCCGAACCTAAAATCTACTGGTCCCCAAAATAAAGAAAACATTAAAAAAAGGCGTGAGTTTATTTTGCTGTCCTTTCTTGTTACCCCCCCCCAAAAAAAAAATGAAGGAATGAAAGACAAAAAGAAAGCAAGACAAAAAGAAACAAAGGAAGAAATAATAAAAGAAAGGAAGGAAGAACAAATAAAAGGTAAAGAAAGGATAGATGTGAAGGAAGGAAAAAAGAAAGAAAGAAAGAAAGAACAAAAGAAAAAAAGGAAAGAAAGAAAAAACAAGACAGAAAGTAATGAAAAAGGAAAGAAGCAATAAAATAAGAAAGAAAGGGTATAAGGAAAGATGGAAAGAAGGAAAAAAGATAGAAAGAAAGAAAGAAAGAAAGGAAGAAAAAGGGTAAAGAAAGGATAAATGTGAAGGAAGGAAAAAAAGAAAGAACTGAAGAGGGAAAGGAAGGAAGGAAAGAAAGAACAAAAATAAGAAAGAAAGAACAAAAGAAAAAGAAGAAATAAAGGAATGAAGGAAAGAAAGAAAGAAGGAAAGAAATGAAGCAAGCAATATAGAAAGAAAGAACAAGACAGAAAGAAGCAATAAAAAAGAAAGAAAGGGTAAAAGGAGAGATGGAAAGAAGGAAAAAAGAAAGAAAGTATTGAAAGAAGGAAGAAATAAAGAAAGGTAAAATGATAGATAGAAGGAAAGAAGGAAGGAAGCAAGCAAGCAATAGAAAAAAGAAAGAAAATGTAAAATAGATGAAAGTAAGAAAAAAAAAAGACTGAAAGACAAAGAAAGGAAGGAATGAGGGGAAAAAAGAACGAAAGAAGAAAGGAAAGGAAGCAAGCAGTAAAAAAAAAAAAATGTAAAAGGATAGATGGAATGAAGGGAAAAAAGAAAGAACAGAAAGGAAGGAATGAATGAAAGAAAGAGAGAAAGGGCTGAAAGAAGGAAGAAATAAAAAACAAGAAATGGTAAAGAAAGGATGGATGGAATGAAGAAAGAAACAAAGAATGAAGGAAAGAAAGGGTAAAAAGAAGGAAAGGAAGAAAGAAAGAAGAGATAAATATAGGATGGATGGACTCAAGAATAAAAGAAAGAATTAAAGAAATCAAAAAAGAAAGAGAAAAAGAAATAGAGAAAAATGTTAAAAGGACAGAAAGAATGAAAGAACGAAAGACAAAGAATAATTAAAAAAGAAAGACAGTAACAAAAAAAATTAAAGAAAGATTGAAAAGAAAGAAGGAAAGAAAGATAGAAAGAAAACAGAGGAAGAAAGCTAAAACTATCATAAATAAATTATCAGTTTCTTTTTGGCTCAATTAAGATATAGCTACGAAAGAAACCAAGTGTATCAACACACACACAAATGCATATGTGGGGCTATCATGTATTCAGACGATATCACTCGAAACCCGATCTCTTTGAACTAAAACAGAAGTGAAAATTTCTCCTTTTACTGCTTACAAATGACAGTTACCCCAATTTTTTGGAAATATGGACATTATAAGAGCTTTTCATTAGTGTGAAATGTGAATTTTGACCGTTCTGTGAGAGATTTCTGCCAGAGGTTTGCCAAGCTTCGCCAAGCTTCGTTCGTGCAGCCAGTAGAAAATTCACCATGTGGGCTGTGTGGCTGGCTAGCCATATGTACACTGTATGTTACCCTAGTAAAAATTGCATGCGATTCATTCTGTGTGTATTCTGTGTGTGAATGACCAAATTTAACGGGAGGAAAATGGTTCGCAATTTGAGTCATGGAATATTTTTTATGTTTATGTTGGACTAGTGAATTTGACCATTTCTGGAAAAGTTACTGGCCCAACAATGGTTTTTATTACTGTTTATGTCGGACCCATAAATCTTGCTATTTTTGGAAAAATTACCGGCCCGACAATGATATTTTCTTACTGGTCTTGTCGGACCAGTAAATCTTGCTATTTCTGAAAATCTACCGGCCCGACAGTGATTTTTACCGGTCTGGGACCGTCGGACCGGCGCTAGTGTCGAGCCCTGCTTCAGGTGATAAAACAAGTGTACAGTAATGTGAGAAAGTTTGGTTGTTTATTTGGATGTGTATGCCTTCTGTGATGTTTTGTGTGGATAATATTCTCTCCCCTTATCCCAAAATATTAAACTTAAAAAAAAAAAAGATTTTGCTGGAGTACCTGTCAAACGTGTGAGCATGCATGAAAAGAGTACTCCAGGCTGAAAAATGTCTTTTATGTAAAAAGAGTAAACCTAAAAGAGTAAAAATAGCAAAATGCTGAAAGTTTCATCAAAATCTGATGAAAAATAAAAGAGTTAGTCAATTTTGAAGTTGACTACATGTTTGCATTAGCAGGGCTTATGATGCCATGTTCCCTCTCTCCCTTTTCTTATTCTGTTACTTGAAATCATAGTTATTTCATATTTTCATTTGTGTGTGCAAAGCAAGTATAACTTGTAACAAGTTTCAGCTATGATTATCACACATATGGCATCAGTACTGTAGTCATCCTATTTATATATTCCTGGAGGACAAAATTCATGGGCGTACAGATGAAGGGGGATGGCTTTTTCACGACTAAGGAAAAAAAAGAGAAAAGGAAAGGAAAGAAAAGGAAAGGGACAAGGGTGAAATGTATTTTTTTATGAATATTATGTCAAAATCTATCACAAACTTGGATTTTTAAAATAAAAATGTCGAAATTTTTGCTCGCTGGCAAATTCTTATTAATTTTATGTGATACACCATATCGCACCCCTTCAACATTTTTGACTCATTACGCCACTGACACAATTTGAATATAATTTTGTATGATAAAATACAAAAGAATAAGTGAGGTGTGAAATCATCATCTTCTTCATTGCATACGTTGTAAGTATCCATAAAGCCATTGTTTTACTAAAGTCACTTTTTACAAATCACTGTATAGTTTTAATGCCAAAAATATAAATTTCAATTTACAGTTGGTGCACATCATCATATTTTGTTTTGTTATAGTTTGAATTATTTACTTCCTTTTCAAGTATGAGGAACTATTTGATTACATTATCAATTTAAAATTTAGTTCATTGATTTTGTAGACAGAAAACACTTAAATATTGTTTTAAAACTGTTTTATTGGAAAAGTTGGTAAATTGTGAAAAGAGGGGAGTTAACTTTTTTCATTTATCCTTCATCCCCATATCGTATCTTACACTGTATACACGCTGCATAACTTTAGATAAACAGTGAGTTGAGAAGAGATCTCTAGGATTCTATATGCACATGTAATGAGCACTAGGTGCCCTGGTTACGTTCTGTTCGAATTACAGCACCACGCTTTTTGACGTTTGTACTGAACATGCTTCTCTGATCAACATTTTACTTTTTGAAATACTTTTTATTGTTTTTTTTCCTGGTATATCTTTTTTGTGTAATATGATAATCGATGTGACATACTATTTTACCTATTATTTCGTCATTTTGAATATTGTACTTTGCCTTTGTTTATACTGCACACTGGATTTTTCAGTCTTTGGACTGTTTTGCCAGTTTTTCTTGATTGAATAAATACTATACTACTACTACTTCTACTACTACTACTACTACTACTTCTACTACTACTACTTCTAATACTAATACTACTACTACAACTACTACTATTACTACTACTACTACTACTACTACTACTACTACTACTACTACTACTACTACTACTACTACTACTACTACTACTACTGCTGATACTACTACTACTGCTACTACTCCTACTACTACTACTACTACTACTACTACTACTACTACTACTACTTCTAATACTACTACTACTACTACTACTACTACTACTACTACTTCTAATACTACTACTACTACTACTACTACTACTACTACTACTACTACTACTACTACTACTACTACTTCTAATACTATTACTACTAATACTACTAGTACTACTACTTCTAATACTACTACTACTACTTCTAATACTACTACTACTACTACTACTACTACTACTACTACTACTACTACTACTACTACTACTACAACTACTTCTAATACTACTACTACTACTACTACTACTACTACTACTACTACTACTACTACTACTACTACTTAGGCCTACTACTACTACTACTACTACTTCTAATACTACTACTTCTACTACTACTACTACTACTACTACTACTACTACTACTACTACTACTACTACTACTACTACTACTACTACTACTACTTCTAATACTACTACTTCTACTACTACTACTAGAATCAAGACGTTTTGTTTTGTGGCCTTCTCACTCAGATATACAAAAATCATCATCTTCGATGATTAAAACACATATGAATATTTTAACGGGTGTTCTAAGGGAACACTTATGTTTTGAATTATGTGCAAATTGCACATTAAAAGAGACAGAGAGTGGAGTAATTGCAAAGGAGAGGCTATTATTTCAATTTTTTGTGAATTTAAGTAATATTATTTTTGTATGGTTTTATTGAACGATCCATCAGACTTGCAGAGACTTGTGCATCTTATGTTCAAAGATATTTTAATATGGTCTCTTCGGCATTCCATTATTTACACATGGAATTGGAAATTAGATCAACCATCTTTTTTAGGCAGATAAAAGAGAAGGGAGAACTGTGTAGGCGAAAACTGTGTTTCTGTATGGGAATTAGGGCAGAAGATTAGTGTAAAATTGATCAATTAAAGTGGATAATTGGGTTGCAGTCATACTCCTCCAGACCTTTCATGTCCTGTCATTTTTGTGGATGGAATGCTAATTGATCGTTAGATGAGAAGGCAAGAAGGAGAAAATACATTTATGAAAAGAACTAGATGTTGCAGATTAAAAATGAAAAAATGCATATATAGTTAAGGATAAATTTTATCTACTCATTGGATACGTACATGTTCATTTTATATTGAGAAAGAGAGAGAGAGAGCATGCAGGATAAAAGTTGAAGAGGGATCTATTATAACAATAACAACGCGCCTCGGAATAGAATATTTGTAGATAGATGGCGCTATATAAATGCCTATTATTATTATTATTATTATTATTAAGAGATAGATAGAGAGAAAGAGGGATGGAGAGAGACAGAGAGTGTAGAAAATAGATACTGGCCTAAATAGACCTAAATGTAGAGTGAAAGAAAGAAAGATACATATAAGGAGAGAAAGGGAGAGTGAGAGACAGATTGATAGAGAAAGAATATTACAAAGAAACTGATGCATGTTTTGATTCATCCAGGAAGAAATCCAAATAATGAAGAGAAAATGAATCTGTTTATCTGGACTTACTGTTATTGAAACAGAGAACAGATTTATTTTCTCTTCTCAATATTACAAAACTATGGTAACTGATTTGAAAAATTTATTACATTTCAAATTGAAATGTAATAAAAATATCAGGGGAATGATTACAATGTACAATATGTGTTATGACAGAATTAATATTTAAATCCCTGATTAAAAAAAAAAAACGAATAAGAAGGACCATATCAAAGACATTTTTAGGAAAATGTATTTAGGGATTGAACTTTGACAGTACACATCCTTTCAATTTTGACAATGCAAATCTGTTTAAATCTCCTTGGTCGATGTCAGCTAGTTGTATGAGTCTCTCACTTGTCCGTCTTTAAAGCGATGAAAAATAGATCCCACTTCTTGTTTCCACAAAAAAAATAAAGCAAATTTACACAAACCATGAGATGCAAATGAAAAGCATGGAATGAAAATGAAATGACATCGGCATTGCATTGGGGAAGATTATACAGCAGAAAGCAAGTACTTATACTACATCAATAGCTCTCTGGTCCCCCCTTGAGAACCATTATGCATATTAAATTGACAAGTGCATAAAAAATGCACCTCATTTGAATTGCATGGGAGCCGGCGCTGTAATGTGTCAGGAGTAAGTTATACGGACTTGCCAGTTTCCATTACTCCCTATGTATAATTGATTACATTTGCATGACAAGCCTATGATGAGGGTCATCAATTTTTCATGAATTTTTTTGCACAATAATTGCTCTCCGCCTTGCAGTCGGGTGGAAAATTGCATATTTCAGACATTATTGATTCGTCAATTTTGCATTCAAGTGTTTCTTTGCCGCTCCAAAGATGCATTCATTAAGAGTTGGGTGAAGGTTTTTGGCAGCCGAGGTATTTATTACAAGGTGAATTTTAGCACATGGTGTCAGGAGTTTGTTATTAGGTTTCATCACCTTTTCGATTGCACACTAACCAGAGTCATTTTTCATGCCTTCCGTAGTCTTTGCAAACAGGCCAACTGTAGAAACTAGTGGGGTATACCTTTTACGTTTTTCGTTTGTTGGCCATGGTGGTGGAAGTGATTAATAGCTGGTGTAAAAAGATGCACATGTAATCATGGTGTATTGATAGGGGTCTTATGTCCCGGGGGGGGGGGGGCAGTCAAATATATTGCTTTACACATGGGTGACCCAATTATTCCCAAACACCCCCTAAACAAGTTTTTCTCTCTGTGCAAAATAACCCCCGTAAAACAGTTTTTTGCGCGCTTCATTTACACATTTTGGCCCCTTAACAAGTTGTCGCCAGAATGTGACCCCTCACAAGTTTTCCCCAGAATATGACCCCTAAACAAGTTTTCCCATTTCCCAGGCCCGTTCCCAGGGTCATTGCTTACAATCGGGAAGAACCTGAACACTTTTCAGAAATGAGGAGGAAAAAGCCCCGGGGAATTAGCTTGGGGAAAAAACATACCCTAAACACTTTTGGCTAGTCTTTAAAAAAAACTTTGGAAAGAAAACATACAATGACCCCGCGATTGACCATTGACCAGTTTTTCAAAACCACCCTTTTTGGAAAATCTGTATTTTTGATACCTTTAATGAGTGCACGTGCGGCCCAAGTCCAAAACTGAAAAAACACCCCTTTAAACACTTTTTTTTTTGTCACTCATGTGTACCGCAATATATTTGACTGCCCCCCCCCCCCCCCCCGGTCATACATGAATGTATAGAGTTCCTCCTGAATATATTTACATACTGTTTTCATATTCTATTATTTACATGTATTTCAAAATTGAAATGTACCTACAAGTAGTAGTTCATTGTAGTCTGTACATGTATATACTTTGATGTACAGTAATTGTAGCGTAATCTTTGAAATATAAGAGTATGAGATAATATTGAATAGATACAGGGACAGAGTATAGACATTGTTGTTGTACATGTATATGTAACCGATATAATTTTGAAATGATTTTTTTCTTGTTTGATATAAAATCCTTATCAAGAACTTTCAGGAAATCATACAACTTGAATGCTGACTAGTTGTTACCTAGATATAATTCAAAATGCAAAGTTGAGCTAATATTATAAATAGTCTCTGATTCTTGCAGGTACATTAATTTTTTCATCTAATTTCTGATATTTTTACTATATACGACTACATGGGTACACTTCGTAATTCCGAAACACGTGAATTGCCTATACCTCGATGTTCGTTAATCCGAAAACGTAAAAGGGTTCGTTAATCCGAACATTTGTGGCGTTATTCCGAAGGTTCGATAATCCGAAAACGAAATAAGGTTCGATGTTCCGAAGGTTCGTTAGTCCGAAAACGAAATACGGTTCGTTGTTCCGAAGGTTCTTTAATCCGAAAACGAAACAAGGTTCGTTGTTCCGAAGGTTCGTTAGTCCGTAAAAGAAATAAGGTTCGTTAATCATTACGTTTTCGGACTAACGAACCTTCGGAATTACGAACCTCATTTGGTTTTCGGACTAACGAACCTTCGGAATTACGAACCTCACTTTGTTTTCGGACTAACGAACCTTCGGAATTACGAACCTCATTTCGTTTTCGGACTTACGAACCTTCGGAATTACGAACCTTCGGAAATACGAACCTTCGGAAATACGAACCTTCGGAATATCTGAACCTTCGGAATTACGAAGCTTCGGAATTACGAATGTATGCAGACTACATGTATCCTTTCTTTATTTTGTCTTATAACAATAAGTTTAAAGGCCTTGCAAACATTTTTTAGGGGGTTGGGGATGAGGGAGAGTAGTCCTGGCCTTAAACTATCTCAGAATTTGCCAGAATTCGTAAAGAGATATTATCCTAGATATTTAGGCAAACATTGCCAGATTTTGTTCCTTAATCCTGCAATTATGTACAGGTATTGATTTTGCATAAATTCCAAGGTTTAAAAAAATAATATAGATTGAATTTCTGAACATACATGTAAAAGAAAGCTGCCAAGTCCATTTTACACAGTAAATATAACGTTTAAAACTTTTATGCAACACTTTTTGATATATGAACTTTACAGTATTTTTTAGATGTTAAAACAACCAATGTTTAATTCATTGAGGATTGAATATGAAAAATTAAACTTTGTTGTTTGAGATTTTGAACATTAGAGTGTTAAACAACTACCGGTACATGTACTGTAAAGTTCATATAATAACAGTACTGTTTAAAACATAAAACCTGCTGATAATAAATACCCCCCCTGATGCATGAACATTCATTGCCTCAATGCAAGTGTGTAATTGAAAACGGTTTCCCTAATTTCTCATTAAAATCTCTCGGAGAGGTGAAAATTAGATTGGGCACTCCTGTTGAAATGCATGACAAAAATATGTGACTGTCAAGAGCATTGCATGTTGCAGTGGAGACGACAAATAAATTGATCTTGAGAATAATTTAATGTGCTATCGCAGGAGGGCTGTAGTTTATGTCTCATCCAATACTCGGGTGCCAAATTGGTCAAATCAGTGGTAGCTCAAGGTGTGAATTAATGAGCCTTCCACCCGGCACGGGTGATCATCAAGGGGGTTAGGCTGATTAGAGTGGCACGATCTCCGACCCCCCGGGGTGACGCTGGAATTGGCGGGCTGCTTAAATTGGCTGACGAGCTGGAAAATTCGACATGAATTAGTAATGTAGTGCGCTCCAGAGAGGGATGATGCAAAAAAGACAGATTGATCTGTTGGTGCATGTACTTGGAAGAGAGGAAGTGTAATGGTGGATAGTAGGGAGCGGAATGAGTAGACCAAAAATAGTGAGGAGCGGAGAAAGAGAGAGAGAAAAGAAGAAGATATATTATACAGATTGATCTGTTGGTACATGTAATAGGAAGAGAGGCAGAAAGTTAGACTGATAGATATGTAGTAATGAGCAGATTGAGTAGACAAGAAACAGAGAGAGAAAGATGGAGGAGAAAAGACAGATTAATGTGGAAAGAGTGAAAGAAAATTGAAACGATACAGTGTAGATAGTAAAGGAGCAAAATAATTAGGTGAAAAGGAGAAAGAGAGGAAGCGAGACAGATTACTTGAAAGAGTGGGGAAAAATTAGAATAATAGATAGATACTGAGGAGCAGAATGAGTAGATGAGAAATGGAAAAAGGAGAGAAAGGGAGAGAGAGACAAATTGATCTATTGGTACATGTAGTAGAAGAAGAAGAGGAGTAAAAATTATTTGGATGGATAGACAGAATGGGCAGATTAGAAGGTGGAGAGAACGCGCCAATGGGGCGGGGAATAGAGAATGAATGTTATCAAGAAAATCAAAAGAAATGTTCAGATTAATAAATCTTAATAGACACAGAAATCTTTGCAAACAAAGAGGAACAATCAAAGTGAGTTACATTTTTTCTCTCTTTTCTTTTATTCATCCCCCAATAGAATGGAACTTTCAGCATCTCAAATTTCAGTGAGTTTGGAGTAAGGGGCGTGGCTGGTATCATCCCTTCCCCACAGGCCTGCCATCTGGGAGTAGGAGCGGTCCAAGACAGATTTGTACCTGATGAAGATGCTGAAGAAGGGTGAGCCTTACATTTGTATTTTATTTTGGTTCTGTTTGGTTTAGTCTACCTTAAACATACATTATTTCTGCTAAGTATGATATTTGCCTCATTTTAGATTATTGAAAAAAACTATTAAAATCCATTAAAATTCTAGAAAAAATTTGATGCTCATTTCTCAATTCTTGCCATTCCACTGATTTGTGAAGCCATGAATTTATATTGTAACAATATTTATTACTTGAAACATAACATGGATAGAAATTTGTATTGATGTTTAAAAAAAATTTACTCGTCTTGAACACAGCTTAGTCTATTTTTGTTATGATGTTGAGTATTGGAGGTAACTGTTTCATAGTGATTATAAAAAGGGTGTCTCTTAATAATATGTTTGCTAAAAAGTAAATGGCATTGCCTAAAGTAAAACTCAATTCTTCAATCTCCAAGCTTTGTCAATTAAAGGTCAAAGCAACCCCAGAAAATGTTGATTTGAATAAATATAGAAAAATCAAACAAACATAACGCTGAAAATTTCATCACAATCGGATGTAAAATAAAAAAAATATGGCATTTTGAAGTTTCTCTTATTTTTAAAAAAACAGTGATGTGCACAACTCAGTGACATACAAATGGGTCAGTCGATGATGTCCATCACTCACAGTTTCTTTTGTTTTTTATTGTTTGAATTGTACAATATTTCAGTTTTTTATAGATTTGACAATAAGAACCAACTTGACTGAACCATTTAGTATTAAACAATGCTAATTCCACTTGTTCAGGGAGGAATTATTCGTTGTTTCCCTTGATGATGAGGAGAAAATTAGAATATTTCATATAAAGAAATACAAAAGAAATAGTGAGTGGATGACGACATAGGTCTCCCCATTTGCATACCGACCAGGTTGTGCATACAACTGCTTTGTGAAATTAAGCGAAACTATATTAAAAATATCATAACTTTTTTATTTTGCATCCGATTTTGATGAAATTTTGTGTTATGCTTGTTGGATTTTTCTCTTTTTATTCAAATCAACTTTTTGTTGGGGGTGGACTTGTCCTTTAACCATTTCTTTAATTTCTCTTTTGAACCTTTGCAGATACCGTCCAGCTTCCATTCTGACAGTAACCCTTGTATGTGATCACAGAGTGGTGGACGGTGCAGTGGGCGCTCAATGGCTACAGCAATTCAAGAGATATATGGAGCAGCCAGAATCCATGCTTCTCTAGTTTATAATCAATCACAACATTGAATGAGAAATAGAAGGGCGTTTCAGAAGGAACTTTTTCTACCTTCATCAAGGAGGCTTATACCTCATTCCCACTGTCGCGCGATCCGTTAAGAACGCCACAGTTGGTTTTTTGTAGCTGTTCGCCAAAAAGTTTAAACCGTTCAAAAGTTTTCTGCTGTCAATTGCCACAACTGAATTGATGTGATCTTGATATGGTCATTGTGGTTATCCACGATTAAGACCACGGTTTAAATTGTGACGCAAAGCGTGACAGTGAGAACTAGGTATTTGGTACCTTGTCAAAGAGCCTTTCACGTGGGAATTCCGCAAGCGGCCTTTCTCATAGTTCATCATAGCCATAACAATGAAGAAAACAGGAAAGCTGTTATGAAAAGAAACATGGTGCATTTGTAGCGGGTCTTCCTGGTAAGAGACGTGACACAGATTTTTGACAAGGTACCTTAAACTCCTAGATTTGGAGAAGGTCAGATAATTCCTCAGATTCCAAAGCAATAAATGGAGGTGCATGCTGGGATAGCTAGAGCTTGGTCAGTCTTCACGGTTTAAAGATACATCTTAGTCCTGGGTCCCGTAACACAAAGGTTAGCGATAAATAACCCGTTTGATTTCACGATTGATTGTACATTTTAGTCAATGGAATCAATCATAGAAATTGTTCTACGATCATTGCTAAGCTTTGTTTTACAGGCCACTAGTTGTGAATTTTGAAAAATGGTGGAAACCCTTTCAAAGTGTTTATGAAATAACTGGGTCTGGTTTCATAAAGAATTGTTGTAATAACAAATGCACAATTCTATAACAAGTTCTCTTATCACCCAGTCAGTTCGAAAAAGCATTTCATTAGTTTAAAACTGTTATTGCAGATTTGTTATTATGATACTGATTGAATTCAGTCTGTGGTGTGTGCTAGAAAGCATTGGAATCAACCAAATAATAACGAGTAAAACCCAATTATTCTGAGAATCACATGTCTTGCACAAGGCACAGATGAGCATGTATCGGACCACAACAAAATAGCCGGCTGTTGCAGCTCCTATTTGTTAAATATTTTAGGGCGTTTGAATAGCAATCTTTTGCAAAGGACCTTCATTTCATGATATCATTTCTGAAATATCATGAAATGAATTTGAAAACTCACAATAAATGATTATTCTTGTGTTTCTTCCACCTTCTCTACAATTTTTTTTACTTTTAGATTAAAGGGGCATCAGTTTTCATGGGGAATTCATTACTATTTGCTGACTGCAGACTTTGCAAAAAGCATATGAAACACCTCTGACAGAGGCATTTTTCGGGGAAAGCAAGAAATTCTTCAACCAAGCCTGATTTAATTTTTTTTTCACAACCGTTGGGCAACCGTCAGGCCAGGTAAAGTGCGATAATGGCTTTAACGTAAAGGCATTTTACAGTGGCGTTACATAACATCTTACATAACATCTGCTCATTTATAAATCTCTATCATCCATGGTTTGGACCATGTGTGATTTATATCCGAATGGTGTCAAATTACCCATGAAAACAGATGTCAATCCCCCTTTAATACGCCTTACTTGCCAACTGAGACCACACAAAACAGATTGGTTCGAATTCACTAATTCTTAAATCTTCCACCTAGGATTTATAATACTACGCACTCACTAAATATGATCAAATTGTGTATTTTTTTAGGACTGCAGTGACTGCACATGGGTAATTTGCACTTATTTGTCCTTATTACACATAATGTTACATTGGGCTTTGAGTAATTTGGAAAGTCCATCATTATTACCCAACTTGTGCTTAAAATAATAGGACAGGGTTTTGTTCCCCGTTTTAGTCCTAGCGTAATCCCTTTCTTTTTAAATTCAGGTCATTCAGTCTATAAAACTCAGTTTTATCTGACATATTATATAAGTAGAGAGCTTCCAGACCATTTGAAAAGAGAGACTTGTGAACCCTTTAATGTGTTAATTTCCCCCATTTGATTCTTTGACTTTGCAATGGAAATCTTTTTGAGCAGGCGTGATATTCTCCCGTTTAAAATCGGACTCCAATTTTTTTTCCAGATTTTTTATCCCCTTTTTTTTTCATTTTTTCTTTTAAACATGAAATCCTGTGCCTAAAAATTATCATACTGTTTTTTTTTTTTACTGCTGATAAAATGATAAAACTATCATGCAGACTCACCTTGAAAAGTCACTTTCAATTTCTTTACTATGCAAGAGCTTGTAACCCCGACCGCGGTGCCTCGGACTTCAGCGGTGACTTAGCGACCCTTGGCTATTTTTCAGATTTTTTTTCATAGGGGAATATATTATGCCTGTATAATTTTATCATTATTTGTGATATGAATCCTAATCAAATGATTGGCTGAAATCTATCTCATACAGTCATTTATATTTTTGCTATTGACTGGTACCAATGACTAGTGCTATTGGCTGGTCTTGGTTTTGAGACAAGGCATGAATGTCAGCACAGAGGATTATCCTTTTTTTTGGGGGGGGGGGGCACTTATTGTTGCATCTCCCCCGAAAACTAAATCTCTGCACTGACGTCTATGAGATAATGATGGTTTATCATATAACAAGGATCCAAATCACTCTCTTATAAAACAAATAATACACAGTATTTTTGCTTGGGCATCAGAATAATTACACATGTTTGTTACCTTTGAAACAAACTGTCCAAACGCCGAGCCATAGGTGTGATTGCACTTTTCCAAATGAACCTCGTGTGTGCATAATTCTTACTATTGCCCTCATTGGTGTGTATTATTGTTTGAAGGAAATTTACAGGAAAAAGATCCATCAGATTTAACATTGGTGCCATATGTAAACAATTTGTCAATTGCAAAGTGTGTCTATCCAATCAAATGGCTTGATTTCTGTAGCTAACAACAGGAGGCTCCTTGGATTGCTGACAAGTTTTATGGAATGTACTTGCCCCATTATTGCAGTATCGAGCTGGGGGCTCTTTCATAGAGCTGTTCGTAAGTTAAGAGTGACTTGAAGAACGTCTGGTGATCCCTTCCTGTGGTAAATGATATTCACCATTAATTGTTCATTGGAGATGGTTTAGCGGATAAGAAAGGTTCACCAGTCCTTGTTATAGTCGCTTCCAACTTAAGAACAGCTTTATGAAACACTCACCTGGTGGGTGTTTGATAAAGCTGTTCGTAAAGTAAAACCGACTAAGAACGACTGGTGATCCTTTCTTGTGGTAAATGGTATATTCATTGGCGATGGGTTAGCGCGTAAGAAATGTTCATCAGTCGTTATTATAGTCACTTTTAACTTAGAACAGCTTTATGAAACACTCACCTGGTATATTCTCAGCACTGAAAATGATAACACTATTCAAAATGCCATCTAGTACCCTTCTATTTCTCAGTCATTGTACTTTTTTCAAACCCAAGTAGCATTCTGCCTTTTTATTAAAACAAAGGGAAACATACATTTGTGTGTATACCTACACTAGTGCATGTGGTCTAGTGTGCTAAGAATAAATGATGAATGTATTTACCTGCATGTACCAACAATTTTTTTGTGTGTGAAAAAAAAATCATTATTTTGCAGTTCGAGGTTATCGTGTGACCCATACATATATTTCCCTGAGGTAATATTTATTTTGCCTTTACAGGTGGGAGAATGTCTGATTAAAATCTCTTTGGATTAAAGATATATAAATTCAACTTCGATGATATTCGTCTACGAAAGAGCGAATAACACATGCAACTGGTCTGAGTAATCGTTTGAACTTTGGATGATTATTTGATCCTTGGAAGGTCAATTTATGCAGACTTAATTGGGTTTAGAAGGTTGATTTACTTTATATTGATATGCATGCACAGAATTGCTTTATATTGCCTGTATTCTTCATTTCATTTATTGTATTCATTCTGTATTTCATTTATTGGGCTTCATATGAAGTGATGATTATGGAGAAACTTATGCAATATTGAGTACATATTGATTTGTGTTTGTGCAGGTATCATGGACATATCATATCCAAAATGAGAATATTATGAGCAATGAAATTCACCTTTGTGAATAACAGGGGTTGTCACTGTGGGTCCATGGGCCCAATCTTGTGCACTTCAACCATTTACAAGAACACCTTCAAAAATTATTCTGAAATTTACAAAAATGAAGATAAGGTTACTTTCAGAATACCTCCCCAGAATTATTACTAAAACTAAATTTCATATGTACGAAAGCTGTGCAAAGGTGGTAGAGTTATCTCCCCACACCACTGCAGATTGATATTTGCCGCCATCTATTGCTCAAAAACTCACCATGCATCTGTCAGGAATTTTCCAAAGCTCTTTATGGTCATGTTCTTAAAAGTTTGCTCCCGATAAAAGTTCATGAAGTTTATTGCCAATTTTATTTTTCAGCGAATCAAGAATTGCATGGGCTTTCTAACAATTTTTTTCATTGATTTTGACATTTTTTAAAGACCATGCAATAACTACAGGGAAAGATTTCTAGAATAATTTTTTAGAATAATAAAATCTGGTACAATTATATAATTCATTACTCAAGCAGATTTACTCTTAGCAATATTGGTATTTATCTGTATATTTGTTTTTATGATGAAGAAAAATAATAACAGGGTGGATAGTAGTACTGGATAGTCATGAGGATACATTTGTTGATTTACTTTTGTAAAGGTTTTGGTGCTTTTTAATCATTCTTGGTACATTAGATAGCACCACCATCCCATGAAAAAGGTAGAATGCTTCTTGGGTTTTTTTTAGAGATATATTATATCATAGTTATCCCTTGGTACTTATTGTGCAGGGGAAGTGCATATATATGCATTACCTATTTGTCGAGAGAAGTAACATTCTCCTTGCTCTGATGAAAATTTGACATCAAATCTTATTTCATTATATCTTTCTGTGAAGTCTTACGAAACTTTGAAAGTTGTGAACGGGATCTTGTGACTGGAAGAGGCCTGGTGTAGTGGTTCTGGCTCTCACCTTGCAATCAGAGGGTCATGGGTTTGAATCCCACCCTGGCCAAGCATCCTTTTGCAAGGCACTTTGCCTCTCTCCACCCAGGTGTTAAATGGGTACCTGGTAGGATTTGAAAGTCGGAGCTTGTCCAGTTTGTGCTGCTCAACGGCGACTAGCTGGGATACTCCCAAGGGAATGACTTATTGAATCTGATGACTTGGGTGATTATAATTCTATAAGCGATTAGATACATACAATGTATGTCTATTTGCATTATAATAACCCGATTATTGTTATTAGAGATTGAGGGTAATCACAATTGAATGGAGATAGATAGGGAGTTTTTGAAATTGAATTCAGAGTTTTTATTAATTATTATATGTATACATGTGTGTTTTGAGTATTATGAATTATGAATAGTCTTGAAGACTTGGTTGGGATTCCACTTCCACATATCGCATGAGGATGCTTTTAATGCTCTGGTAAAAGAGTAGAAAGTAAATCATGATGATCATGAAAATTGAGGTTAATGGAAGTCAACGAAATAAATCTTTACCAACTGACACATTTTAAAAGCCATCATGCTGTTTTCAATACGTGTCTGAAATGGAGTATTTCTGTATAGCATGCATCTTTTTGTACAGGGACACTGAGAGTTGAGTGAGTGCATTAAAATCCATGTTTTTCAGTACATTTTGAAGTTGCGATCATTGAAACAGAAATTGGCAAATCTATGATGTCCCTATGAATATGTCATGAATATGGGCGTGTCACTTATTCATTTGGGTGTGTGTGTGTGGGTGGGAGGTGCGTGTGTGTTGGTGTCATATGCATGTAGTTCAAATGGAGAAAAGCTCTTGTTTGTGACGTGGATTCGTCATAATGTGACCTTCTTGTGTTATCCGTTAGAATGAATTTGAGATGTAGGCACCCTTTTTCAAATTTTATTGGGCATACCAATTGATCGGTTATTCTGCAACTTAGGATAATCTGCATGAATACATTGGGCGTTCATTTTACATGTTTAGCCAACATAAAACACTCGAAACAGATGCAACACCTGAAATTCCTTTTTTTTACACGCTGCCCATTTGAATGTATATTTATATTGATAATTATATTGTGATGAGTTATCCGAGAAAGTGATTAATTACCGACGATCAGCTGACGAAAAATGAAACGATTGAAAACTTTATGATGGCAACAATCAGCTGATGAAAAATGAAACGAGAATTCAAAACTGTAATCATTGTAATAGCAGTCATTAATCTCCGACTCATATAGCCCCATCATTTTGTTATTCATGAAATTCATGAAACTGCAATAACAGCGGAATAGTAATTATCGCATTGTTATTCTAACCGCTGTATCACCCCCTATAACCCATTTCTTTTTTTTAATAGATGTGTTCAAACAATGAAAATGTCACGACGATCATCGTCCTCTCGAAAAGTACACAATAAGGTCATATCCAATAGCATGTTTCCTGACATCGCTGTTGCTATGGCAACTGTATATAAACACAACCTGTGATGTGAACGACGTGCAGTGTGTTTACTATCTGTCATGTTTGTGTTTCTGAAACGGTTCTGCATCCTATAGCACAATGTAAACAGACCACCCAATCCTAAGTGGCGTAATGACTTGTGTCATCGGATCAGTTTACACTACAGCAAAACCTTTAATACAGAGTTGAAGTCGTAAGACAATTTTGGAGAATGCTGTGACAAGAGAGACAAAGACATCAGTAGCTTAATGCGCCAATTTTGGGGGGAACAGACATGGCGTATGGGTATATGGGAAACATTATTTTCTAAAAAGGCAGTGAGGAAACAAAGCCAACGAACAAAAATGCGACCATTTCAAAACCAAGGTCTAATTTTCTGAAAGATTTTCAGAAAATAATACATCACCCGCTTTCCCTTTCCCCCTTTTTTTTCTTAATTTTGGTCATGAAAATTCTGGGGTCCATATAGCCCACAGGCCCCACTCCATCTGCAGCTACAGTGCAAAATTAAATACCATCGTTTGTTGAGAGCTCGGGCCCATTTTATCTATGTATTGTAACTTTATGGCAGTTGCCATAACGGCAAAGCTGCTGCGGTGTTTGTAACTTTTTGTGAAACGGGCCCCAGATGTCTCCATTATCCCGCTGATAACGAATGCAAAGTGTGTTGAGAATATAATTTAAAAGGTTTATATTAAAAGTAGAAATGAAATGCTGGAGAGTAAAAACATAAATGTATTTAATTATTCTTAAATGTCACCACAGTCTGATTCCCACCGTCATTAGCCCTTAAATTGGGAAAACATTTTCATTAAAAATGACCATAATTCTAGATTTATTTCTATTTACCCCTCCCCCTCAAAAAAAAAAGAAGAAGAAAGTTTACAGCATACAAAGGCATATGTGCCCGGTGCGTTTTTATTTTAGATGGGATGAGAGTCCAATTGTAACACAATATTTTCTTGGAAACTGATATTTATTTTGTATGATCTGATCAATAATTCTTGTTTGTGAGATGTTTTTTTTTTGTTGTTGATAAATTGAACTCGAAGTTGAGGCTCTAATGATACATGCATAGTTTAAACTTGTTTGATTTCAGTTTCCCCTGTTTTTGTGACATAAACGATTAAATCATAATTTTTCTTCTGATTTGGCATTTTATTCGTTAAAAACCAACACCATGTGAAGTTGTTGACCCCAATAAAAAAAAGATTCCGCGGCCCCTGAGAAGTATCCCCGTGCTTACTTAAAGGTCAAGTCCACCCCAGGAAAATTCTACCTTGAATAAATAGAGAAAAATCAAATTAAGCATAGTGCTGAAAATTTCATCAAAATCGGATGTAAAATAAGAAAGTTATGAAATTTTAAAGTTTCGCTTATTTTTCACAAAACAGTGATACGCACAACTGGGTGAGTCAGTCGATGATGTCCATCACTCACTATTTCTTTTGTTTTTTACTGTTTCAATTATACAATATTTCATTTTTTATAGATTTGACAATATGGACCAACTTGACTGAACCATATATTATTACACAATGCTAATTCCACATGTTTAGGGAGGAATTAAAATTGGTTATCACTTGACAATGAGGAGAAAATTAGAATATTCCATATTTCATATAATAAAATGCAAAAGAAATAGTGAGTGGATGACGTCATAGTCTCCTTATTTGCATACCAGCCAAGATGTGCATAACTGTTTTATGAAATTAAGCGAAACTTTAAAATGTCCTAACTTTCTTATTTTACTTCCGATTTTGATGATATTTTCAGTGTTATGCTTGTTGGATTTTTCTCTTTTTATTCAAATCAACTTTTTGTTGGGGTGGACTTGTCCTTTAACAACATTCATCTTAATGGATTGAAGCACAGCTGTTTCACGACGAAGGGAATTTCCCTTCATGATTTAAAATGATTTGAAGAGTGTGGAATATGGTTTTGTGTGGCCTTTGAGGCAATGGGAATCGTATTTAGGACGACTAATGGATGTATTATTTCTGAGAGGGAACGTGACATTTCGTTGTTTTTATCATATTGGATTTTTTGTTGGTCTGTGTAAAAAAAAAACCACGAGGAGGCTTTAACGATCTGGATTATTTTAAATCCTTGGAATTAATTAGAGTGTATATATTTATGTCTGTTGGCAGTGGCGTACCGTGGGTCACGGTATTGGGGGGGGGGGGATGCACCAGCCAAAATTTTAAGTCACTTACTGAGCGCGCAGTAGTCAGGTATACTGACCTAATAGAGACATTTTAAGGACAGTGCCATTAAACGGATATGTATCTCACTGATCCCATAATGCGAGCGCGAAGCGCGAGCTGAATTTTTTTATATTCAGACCTAAAAAGGGACATTAAAAGCAATTTTGTAATCATGATGCTTACCTGTATCGCTAAACAAATATGCGAACGCGAAGCGCTAGCTGAAAATTTTGTATATATTGACCCCAAACAGGACATTTTAAGGACTAAATTTTAGGAATCCATTAAGAGTATACATATCTAATCATAGTCATCTAATGCGAGTGCCACGCGCTTGCTGATTTTGTTAGAATTACATCTAAACACATGAAGCACTTGCAGTCATTGTAATCATGATTAACATACGCATCTCACTAATCAAATAATGCGAGCGCGAAGCGCAAGCTGAAAATTTTGGAAATTCAGACCTGAAGAGGGATATTTTAAGGCTTGTTTGTAGGAATTCACGAAGACCATACATATTTCACTAACCCAATGATGCGAGCGAGAAGCACGAGCTGAAATTTGTGTATATATTGACCCCCAACAGGGATATTTTACGGACTATTTTCTAAGGAATCAATTAAGAGTACACATATCTCACCATAGTCATTTAATGCGAGTGCCAAGCGCATGCTGATTTTGTTAGAATTACATCTAAACCCATGAAGCACTTGTAGTCATTGAAATCATGGTTATCATTAGCGTCTCACTAATCAAATATTGCGAGAGCTGAAAATTTAGGAATTTCAGACCTGAAGAAGGGCATTCTAAGGTTTGTTTTTAGCAATTCACGAAGACCATACGTATTTTACTAACCGAATGATGCGAGTGCGAAGCGCAAGCTGAATTTTTTTAATATTCAAATCAGAAAACGGGACAGTTTAAAGACTGATTTTAGGAAATCATGAAGAGCAGACGCATCTCACCAATCCACTAATGCAAACGTAAGCACGGACGGGCAATCACTTTAAGTAGTCATGAAAAAGAAGCATATGTCACTACATAAACAATAATTCGAAGTGCGAGGAAATATATTTGGTGTATATTGACTTAAAAACGGGAGGTTTTAGCACAACAAGATTATATATCTCGTAAAACAGACAATGCGAGCATCAAGAACAATGAGGGCATTGGCCCTGAGCAAATTATGTTTCATAAATGAAAAAAAAAGTTTTTTATGTAATATAACATAACGTAATTATGATAGAACAATATAATGAACAATAATTTATTCATTCCCATTACGTTTCTCTCCAGCCTTCTTTTTCTCTTTTTCCCCATTTTTTTTGCCAGCCGATTCGTGGTGGGTGGGGGGGGGGGGACGTACCCCCATGCCCCCCCCTAGTTACGCCACTGTCTGTTGGTGTGTGGGTTTATATAAAGAGAGAGAAAAGGGTTGCTGGAAGCGATAGTATTCTGACATCTTATTCTGTCGTAATTTCTTATATGCGCCTTGAGCGCTCTATACAAAATGGAATTTTGAGGTTTGTAAGTCACATGTATTATTATTATTATTATAAAAAAGAACATTGCTGAATTCATCTCCACCATTGGCGGATCCACGTGGGGCACGGATCGGCTGTGCCCCTTTTGAGAGGCACAATTAAAAATTGTAATGTAAGAATGCCGTTAAAACAGAAGAGTGCTCCCCCTTTGGAAGTGAAGACCTTTTTTTATTTGCTTGTCAAATTTTTCCTCAGAAAAATGTGCCCCCCCCCCCCCTCCTCTTGGAAAATCATGGATCCGCCCGTGATCTCCACAAAGGGTTTCCGAGAAGTTGTCATTAATGCATGAAAATATTAAACTACGTTTCAAACCTCTTAAAATGAGCAAATTTCTAAATCTTTCACATTGAGAGATGTGTACCACGTATCAGAATCAAATTTCGAATTTTAATGATGACGCCTAAAGGGATACGATATCGTTACTGAAAAAAATCATAATTGACTGTGTTGCTAGCCGACAAAATCTTCATCAATTACGAACATATTTTCCAGCTAAATCGGCAAAACATGCCCAGTCATAACTGTCTATTTTTACCATACATAATAAATTCTTCTTTTCTTTTTTTCCTATTATTTTGTCTTCATTATTTTTCCTGTAATGATATACTATTTTTATCTTCATTATAAGAGAAAAACAGGAGCACTATTCGTTTTAGCCATAGCAGAAGCAATCGAGAGTGATTTGTTTATGAAAGCAGCGATTGCGAGAATTTTCATTAAATTGCTTTCTCTTTTTTTTGGGGGGGGGGGGTCATGGCAAGTTATTTGTTGCATGCCGAATGTGGTAAAAAAGAGCAGCGACTACATCTATCATTTTAAAAGGGCGTTTATGGATGAGACTTCTTGATTTAAATGAATGCATTTTGGAAAAGAAATCTGGGACAGATTCAGAACTGCAGCAGATGTTTGCTATAATTCAAGGCGATTGTGACCGCTGCATATCCTTTGAAACGTTCATTCCCTCAAAATAAAACACATTTTATTGTTTCTTATCATGATTTGTTGTAAATGCGACTTCTTTCATACATTATATTTCTCATCATCTTCTAAATGCTAAGAGTACTATACTCCAATATCGTCGGCGGAAAAAACTCCATGCGATTTATACTAACAGCATTCTTTTATCCCTCCAGCGTTTGAGGATTGCGATTTTAAAAAAGCCTTCAAGACGTAAGTATTCCCATAAAAATGACTTAGCGTTTCCGAGCTGAATTAAACGTCAAAATGTCAGTTTCGATACAATTTTTATTATGACTAGATGCTGCTGGCCTACATGTAAGTATTCCCATGAACATTTTCATTACATTAATTTTAACAAGGAACTACATTTATAGCTGAATAAAAAGAGTGCAGTATTGGACATTGTTAGATATTGGTTAATATGATATATGCCAAAAAAAAATCTTATTTTAATTCCATATACTTATTTTGCAGTTTCTTTTCCACATAAAATACGGTTATCACTCTCCATATGCTATAGGGGTCATTTTACTGTATATACACTCCAGCAGTGCATATTTATGTGCATTTACAATACAAATTCTCAATTTTTCATTAAAAAGGGAATATTGTCATATTGGTGGATAATAATTCAGTGCACTCCATGGCCGAACCCCAAAACTCCTCAGAAAATTAGTTCTAAAGAAAAAGATAAATAATGCCGGTTTGGGAAGTGACAACCTTTTTTCTTTGCTTGTCATATATTCAGTGAGGAAAATTAACATTTGACGAGAACCATTTTTTATACAAAGTAACACCCCAAAAGAAAAATGGCAAATGTTTTTTTTTATTTCGACATTGAAAGGTATAGTGCCGTGCTTGTGTGTAGCTAGACATCCTTCCTATTGTATTATTTTGTGTCATCAATGATATTGTTATTATTTATTATTATTATTATTATTTTTTTTTTTTGGGGGGGGGGGTTAAGTTCGATACCATATTTTCCAAATATGTCTTTGCTCAAAATTTAGAACAGAGAATTTTTATAGGAGTGGGACATCATGGTTAACCATAATAATACCGTAGATTATTTCAATCAGTTTTATTTCTGCTGTTATCTATATACTCGACCTTGTCACGTGCCTTTACTGTTTCTATTCAAATTTTGAACATTCATCCTGTAATGATTGGAAGTTTCCCTTTTATTATATATTTTTGAAGTAAAAGGGATACATTTTGTAGCGGTTGTTAGACGGGAAGGGGGGATGGTAGGGGCAAGGGTCACATCCATTGCCCATAAATGCTGAAAAGATATCCCAAATCAAGACAACGGACCCTCGATGCATATCCTACTGTTGTCATTCAAATAATCTGATTTACCAGGGGCCCTGCTTTATAAAATTGATCTGACCAACCTGAATATAGAAATCAATAAATGCCACAATTTTGCCCTACAGGAATTTTGCACAATTTCTTTTTGTAAACATGCATGGAGGACGTAGAGGAGCACACTGAATAGCTAGACAACGACGAACGTATGAAATATACATTCAAAAAAACATTTTGAACACACATGGATTTAGATATTGGTGTTGTTGGCTTTTCATGGTTGTGGTTGATCGGATCAACCGCAAGTCTTTGTAAGACATGCATGGTAAGACGGGACCCAGGGCTCATATCCCAGTCAATCACCGTCTCGTAACCGTTCTATCTTCATCGGATAGCAGTAGCATCACACCTGCTCTCTTGGCTTTCTTTCTTTTGAGTGTCACCCCCGTTCAGTCTGCGGGCAGCTGCCGCGGCGCTTTGCGATGGTCATTCGTCGTCCTCGACCTTGTCCCGCAACTTCGTCAAGCGTTTTTAAAGGAACTTTTAAATGGACCGTTTCACCCCGACGCCAACTTAGTTTTAATCCTTAAAAACAGAAAAAGGGGAGAAATGTCTGACATTGTTTTGAAGGAGTGGATATTATACACCGCTATAATGGGAAAATATCTTCAGTAATTATACCAATCTTAGATAGAAAAGGGGAATTTATGGAAGCTATATCAGGGGCGGCGGGCATCTTAATGACAGAATGAATCTCCTCTTTGATGGTAATGGATGGACAAAATTAATGACAGATGACCACTGCTTTGGGCAATGCAGGCGAATGCCGCCGTCACACCGGTAAAGACGATCGAGTTTAATAC
Organism: Lytechinus pictus; assembly: GCF_037042905.1. Lineage (NCBI taxonomy): Eukaryota > Metazoa > Echinodermata > Echinoidea > Temnopleuroida > Toxopneustidae > Lytechinus > Lytechinus pictus. The sequence continues at coordinate 41,953,760 of NC_087245.1, read as the reverse complement.
ACGTCATTTCGTGTGGCATCATCGGTCAGTGTGGTATCTGGTTCGTAAGTGTGACTGCAGTGGTTAAAGCATTGACTGATAGAACCACTCAATAATATCAACACCTTTGACCGACAACTTTTATAGATAAATGTGACAAGCAAAAAAAAGGTGTACAGAGGTGTCGATTCATGCTTCACATGGGGGTGAAATCATGTCCAAAATTTTGTGTATATCTAAATACCAATTTACCACACCTTCTTTAAGTTGTCCTGTAATTACGTTTCTAATCACACTATATTTGATTGTTCTTATACATACCAATTTCAATATGCTTTTTCTATATGAATTATTGTTTGTATTAATATAATAATCTATATAGGCCTATATGTTTTTATTCTTGGGGTGTTAACATACAAGTCCAGGTCGGGGAGGAAAGCCTGCGGGCTACAGTAACTTATTTAACTTTTTCCTTTTCCAGGCAACCTGGACTTGTTCTGTAAACATCCCTTTTCACTTGTAATTGTATATTCTCTTGTAAATTGATTGTAAACTGTTTTTGTTGAAATGCCGAATAAAATAATAAAAATAATAATAATAGTATTTTATGCTTTAGTGCTTTATTCCATTTACGCATTGCATTGCATGAATTTGTTGTTGTTGAAATTGTCAAAGTTATGGGGGCATATCGATACACGGTTACCCCCATATTTTCATTGGGATACGATCACGCCTGCCCCTAGGATTGACTCCTTTAGTTTGGGGGAAGGGATGGGGGCACACGCCCCCTGTGCGTATTATTTCTCTTTTTTCTGAATAACAAATACGTTGGTATTAATAATGCTTTTTATAATTTCTTTGTCTATATAATTATGTTAGATGAAAGGGCAATGAAGACCAAATACTTTGCCCAATAAAAAAGCTCTGCAGGGATAAGGGTATATTAAAAGCACGGGTGAATGATAAGCAGGAGATCAAATTGATGTATTGCAATCAAAATTTGTGAAATAACCCTTTGAATTTTGGCAAAAAAGTGACATTTTTCTCGATTTCCTGAAATTTGGCCCAAATTATCACGATGGATACGTTTGAATCATCATTAAAAGTGGCTGATGCAGGATTTTGAAATATAACGGGTACAAAAGAGTAGCAAAATTTTCTTAAATATGTGGGCAATCCTCAAACTGTATGGGGGCGTCGTGGTCTAGTGGTCAAGATTCTTCTTTCAATCTGAATGACGATTCCAAGCCATGGCGTGTTTTCCTTCAGCAAGAAATTTACCCACATTTTGCTGCATTCAACCCAGGTGAGGTGAATGGGTACCCGGTAGGAAGAAATTCCTCGAATGCTCGAGCGCCCTATAAAGGTAGCCGTGCCATGGGCGGAAATCTGTTCCCAAATGTAGGGGGTACAAGGGCCTTGGAAATTCGACAAGCAAAAAAAAAAGGTTATCACCAAGCAAGCGAAAAAAGGGAAGATTTTCACCCTAAATGTAAGGTCATCTAGTCCAAAATACATATGTAAGGTCATCTAGTCCAAAATACATGTATTATTTATATTGTGAAGCGATGTATTTTTCTCCATCATAAAAGTCCAAAAATAGTAGGGGGACATTTGATATTGTGTCCTCCTACTACTTTGGGTAGGGGAGACACGTCCCCCCGGGGATTTCCGCCCATGAGCCGTATTCTATAGTAGGGGTAATAATAACATAAGCAGGGCCCGCTGGGAGAACAGTTTTTGGAACTAAAGTGGCTACCCTGGGTAAAATATGACATTATGTTTATGATTATGATGGAGGGAATGTGCGCCCCCGCCTGAATCTGCAATGAATAGTCGTTCCATATACATGGTATGTAGGGATATTTAGTCAGAGAGATCAATGTGTGAGCTAAATCCTTACAATATCTGCTAAAAAGTAACAATTTTTGCTATTTCCTAAAAGTGTAAAAGGTCCAAAAGTAAAAGAATAATTTGGTATCCACATAATCTCACCACATGTAGGGATGTCAATAGTGAGAAAGTAAGATGACTTGAAAATTCCATATACTCGATTGAGTTTTCGAACTATAAGCTCTTGCCATTGTTGCTATAAAACGAGGAAATGTTTATGATTTCCTGAATTTATGTACCCCAAAGTCGATGAAAAAGACAAATGAGTACTTTCAGAAATTTTATCAGATGTAGGGTTGTCATGCTGATAATGAGATAATTTAAAACTTGGCACTTTATCAGCAAACATTTGGGAATTGCCATAAATCATAAAAATGTGATAGTGTTGATTTTCTTTTAGCAATTCGACAAAATTTAATGATGACGTCTCTTAAACGCCTTGCCATATTTACTACCTTTGTCTATTTTTAGTTATGCTTTACACAACTTAGTTTGTATGACTATATTAGCTGTTAAAGGACAAGTCCACCCCAACAAAAACTTGATTTGAATAAAAAGAGAAAAATTCAACAAGCAAAACACGGAAAATTTCATCAAAATCGGATGTAAAATAAGAAAGTTATGACATTTTAAAGTTTCGCTTCATTTCACAAAACAGTTATATGCACATCTCGGTCAGTATGCAAATGAGGGAACTGATGACATCACTCACTCACTATTTCTTTTGTATTTTATTATATGAAATATGAAATATTTTGATTTTCTCGTCATTGTCATGTGAAATGAAGTTTCATTCCTCCCTGAACACGTGGAATTCCATTATTTTAACATTTTGTGCTTCAGGCAAGGAGGTCCTAATCATCAAATTCGTAAAAATTGAAATATTGTATAATTCAAACAATAAAAAACAAAAGAAATAGTGAGTGAGTGACATCATCGACTCTCTCATTTGGATGTAACTGGCTCGTTCATATAACTATTTTGTTAAAAATAAGCAAAACTTTGAAATGTCATAACTTTCTTATTTTACATCCGATTTTTATGAAATTTTCAGCATTGTGCTTGTTGAATTTTTCTCTTTTTATTCAAATCAACATTTTTCTGAGGTGGACTTGACCTTTAATAAACTAGATTTCTATTTGCAAAGTACAAAATAATACGTAAACGAAACCATCTGAGGAAGAATATGATATTCAGACCCATATCACTGGATGGACCGAACGGTAATAAGATCATTGTCAGACCATCAGACCATCAGGTATCATAATCAATATTTATTAATAACCATACAGTATGTAAACATCCTGTCTTTTTACTGTCATTTTACTCATATTTTGTCTTTATTCATTCTCTCATTAACTACTTTCATTAATTCTTTCATTCCTAATATTCATTCATTTAATGTATTCATCATTATTTTCCATGAGGTTTTCATCTTCGCATTCATCCGTTCGCTCTTTGCCGGTCATGGTCACCCCTCCCTCCCTCCATTCATTTATTCCCCCATCCATCCAATTATCATTTCATCATCATCTGTCATCATTCCTCGAAAGCCTGGCGAGATGGGTAGAGAGATGATGCTGTATACCATTCTTAAATGAGATAGAAATGGAAACCGGTCCGCACCTAGCAACGCACATAGCAACCGTTGCCAGGGACGACATTGACGTCAAGGAGATAGCAGCCCGCGTGCCTCGTTAGGCCGCTTTGGGGAGTCGCGCTAGAGGTGTAGTATGCAGATAAATATTTATCATGCTTCCAGGAGGTTTTTATTTGAAGGGGCTGAACAAGGAGAAGATAAAATGAATATCATTTATCACTTGTTTATCACTGTTTGACTTCTTGTTTGTGGGGGCATAACAATGCTACGTTCATTCATTTACGAAAATCCTAACAATGACGAAACTGCAAAATACGTATAGAGATATATAAATTAAGTTTATATCTATACATGTATGTTATATCTATGTCCATATAAGAACGTATAGCTACTGGAATCTGACGCAAAGAGTCGCAAATATTGAGGGCATCAGATAATAACGGATGGATCCACATTTCTAATAACAACGAACAAAATTTTTGACCTCTTTAATCACAAAAATATATTGTTTGAAAATAGATTTTGACAATACATTCGGAAATTAATACATGTATAGTATTTTACTCTTTCCCTTTCTTTCCCTTTTCTCTTTTGTTTTGGTAGTGAAACATTCGGTAGGTAGGGGGAGTGTGGCCCTAAGCCCCTTCCTCTTATCTATATACTCCCTCTGGAAGCCATGCCACGGTGTATACTTAAAATATTGGAAAACGGTCAGAGACACATTTGCCTGAACGCATGATGGTCCATATTTAATTCACGACTCTTCTACCGTTCTTTCTTGTACTAAACTTGACCCCCTTCTCAACACCCATCCCATCCCTGGCTGTGCCTCTTGCGCTTCTCCTGACCGAACTTTTTTTTTGTACCCATTACCACCACTGATGATGATGATATGTGTGCGAGGGGATTCCATCGACATGCATACTGGCCAACTCCCAGGGGGCTTGTCCGTGACCGCCCCGTAGCGTAGAATGCCCTCTCGCTCAACTCATATTATGTACATTCGTTATCGGCGGATAGATTGGGTCTTATTGAAACCAACACCTTCCAGAGTTCGTTCACTCATGATCGCGGATTTAATCAAACTTGGTTAAACTTGTGCCCGTAATTTGGAAAGGTATGTCTCAGCAGTGTAGAACGGTATCAGGAATTATATGAGAAAAAAAATTATAGCTTAAGGAACATCAGCTGCGTAACCACGGGAGACATGTGGGCACGTGCCCCCCATCGGCTGCCCCCCCCCCAAAAAAAAAAAAGGGAAAAAAAGAGAAACGTAATGGGGGGGAAAAATTATTGAATATAATATTGTATTATATATATTATATCACATTACATCAGAATTGTACTATAACTTTATGAAACATAATCCTGTTGTACTGTAAAACATCCCGTTTTCAAGTCAATATACACCAAATACAATTCCTCGCACTTTGAGTTATTATTGTTTTAAGATCTGAATATAAAACATTAACAATCCGCCTACGTTCGCATTTGTGGATTGGCGAGATAATTATATCTGCTCTTTATGAATTCCTAAAACAGTCCTTAAAAAGCCTAATTTTTTGTCTGAATATCAAAAATTTTCAGCTCGCGCTTCGCACTTGCATCATTTCGTCAGTGAAATACGTCGGTATGGTTTTCGTGAATCTTAAAAGCAAGCCTTAGAATGCCCCTCTTCAAGTCTGAATTTCAATAATTTTCAGCTTGCGCTCGCATAATTTGGTTAAAGAATGTTCTTAGTGATGTCTTAAAGCGGAAAAAATAGAAATTTAGACCTTAAAACGGGACACTCGGTTCATGTTTTGTAAATCATGAAAAGGATGAGTAATTGGGGCTTTTCCTACATTATGAATGCGAGCGCAAAACACGAGCAGAAAATTGTTGTTATCCTGATCTGAAACTGGATAATGATTTAAATAAAGAACAAGCTGCGTATCTCAATAGACATGCGTGCGCGTGTTTCAGATTAAGACCTAGAATCTGGGCATTCTAGATACATTTTTATCATGAAAATAGAAAAGAAATCCAATATTCCGATCTTAAAAAGGATCAATCTATATAAGCTTTATATTTCAAGCACTTTGTAGGAAAATTGTGGGGTGGATAGGATATGGATCGCACTTAATAAAGAGCTGATATTTTTCATTATTATTACTTTGAGCTTTGACATAGGACCGGGACATTCTTAGGACATTTTGTCATCATATAAAAATGATGACTTTCTCTTCCTAAGCACGAGATGAAACTTGTTTATATATTCCATTTCGAAAAAAGGGACAATTTTGTTATGAAATTAAAATCTTATATGTTTATTGATCTAGTAAGCCTAATGACATCGCGAAATCTGTTAATTTTTTGGCCTGAAACGTGGATTATTCAAGCACTTATTATGTCCCTTTTACTCTGAATCACGAACATTTTCAGCTCACGCTTCGCGCTCGCATTATTTAATAATTGAGATACATATCCGTTTAGTGGCACAGTCTTTGAAAGGTCTCTATTAGGTCAGCATACCTTAGCGCACCCACTAAGCGACTCAAAATAATTGCTGGTGCCCCCCCCCCTCACCATACCATGACCCACGATACGCCACTGAGAAACATTAAATAAGTAAATAACTTGAGGTATGATAACCCTCAATATTTATTTCTGTTTGGACAATAATGTAATCGGTGTTAATGATAATAATGACAATAAAAATAAGATATATTATCATATACAATAATAATAATAATAAAAGTAATAATAATGAAAATCATTGTAAAAGTTTTAAATGAGGACGTTGACAACAACTCACATAATTACACTTGTCGTCATCATCATCGCCATCATCACCTTTATCATGAAATAAAAATATATATCAAAGTCAATAAAGAATAACGATCTTATGTTTTACTGGCCCCATGGAAGAACAGCAGCAACAATTATAGTTGCAGCTGAATATGGGTCACGAGCCGTAATTTTATCTTGCTTTTATATACTGTACATTTTTATTTGTAAAACTGTATATTTTTAATCTTACGGAAATTAAAACAACAGCAACAACTTATAAGATCCGATAATTTTACATATTTTTGTGTTCTGAATATACTGCAGTTAAACTTTTGGCGGGCCCTACAGGCCCTGGTAGGTTCATATTTCGATTAGATGCTTTATTATTGATCATTATCAGGAGCCAATTTATACCTCGCAGAAACTGTTCAGTTATCATGGAAATCAAATACCAAAACTTGAATAAAATTCACATAAACTCCATCGAGCGTCTTTGTAAATTTAACACATTTTTAATTGATATAGACCTTACATGTATGTACTGTCGTCATAGAGCCGCCATCATAGGTATTTGCCTTGTGTGCATTAGTGATCTGCAGCCGCCGCATCATCTGACTACTTCGTTTACGCGTAGGCCTATTCCTATAGGGCCGGTTACACTTCGTAATTCCGAAGGTTCGTAATTCCGAAGGTTCTTTATTCCGAAGGTTCGTAATTCCGAAACACGTAATTCCGAAACACGTAAATTGCATATACCTCGATGTTCGTTAATCCGAAAACGTAAAAGGGTTCGATGTTCCGAAGGTTCGTTAATCCGAAAACAAAATAAGGTTCGTTGTTCCGAAGGTTCGTTAATCCGAAAACGAAATAAGGTTCCTTGTTCCGAAGGTTCGTAAGTCCGAAAACGAAATAAGGTTCGTTAATCATTTAGTTTTCGGACTAACGAACCTTCGGAATTACGAACCTCATTTCTTTTTCGGATTTACGAACCTTCGGAATTACGAACCTCACTTCGTTTTCGGACTAACGAACCTTTGAAATTACGGACCTCATTTCGTTTTCGGACTAACGATCCTTCGGAATTACGAACCTTCGGAAATACGAACCTTCGGAAATACGAACCTTCGGAATATCCGAACCTTCGGAATAACGAAGCTTCGGAATTACGAATGTATGCGGCCTCTGATGGAGGGCGCTGTGAGATTATGACGTCACATGCATTAGGTCTATCATGCAATCCTTTTGAATTTTATTAGGCTGATCCCCCACGAAATGTTTTATTTAAATGTCTTTTGGAATGAGATTCCTCACCAGTCGAGTCAAATATTAAATGTATGTTAGTAGTGCTTCCTTTTCATCCAATCAATGAAGTGTCGATTTTTTTTATCGTACTTTCGTTTTCGCCATTCCTTCTACTTTCTACCTTTTCTATCAATAGTAATGTACGCATCTTAATCCCACCTGTTGTTTTGATTCGTCTACCTACAAATCAATTCTAATCTTTTAATTTCTTGACCCATAAAATCGAATCATTTGCGTGGCCGGCAAAAGTGGTTTAGTTTGAAAAGTGACAAAAATAACGAGAACAGCACTTGTTTTCTTCGTGAGTCTAAGTCGTCCATATCTATATTGGATTCCAATGTTTTACTCGTCGTACCGGATAATGAGAAATTAAACAGGGGCCAATGTTTCTAATCATTCTTTCCATTACCTCTTCCCTCTATTCTATTATTATCAATTTTGCTTGTTGTGAATATGATGCTGTACAAAATATAAAATAGTAATTAATAAATGCGTTAAGAATAGCTATTTAAACAAACATCCATTGATAATAATTTGCTGTGTACAGGTCATCTTAGATTCAATCAACTTCGGTGTGCATTTATGATCTCATATTGATTATAATACATGATGCTAAGTATAAGACGTGCTGACAGCACAATATCTAAAGCAATGTTATAAGAAGAAGAATGTGGTTCAAAAGGCAGCAGAATCCTCAGTTTTTGTAGTATTAGTATAGTAGTGGTAGTAGTAGTAGTATAAGTAGTAGAAGTATTGGTGGTAGTAGTAGTATAGTAGTAGTAGTAGTAATAGTAGTAGAAATAGTAGTAGTAGTAGTAGTAGTAGTAATAGTAGTAGTAGTAGTAGTAATAGTAGTAGTAATAGTAGTAGTAGTAGTAGTAGTAGTAGTAGTAGTAGTAGTAGTAGTAGTAGTAATAGTAGTAGTAGTAATAGTAGTAGTAATAGTAGTAGTAGTAATAGTAGTAGTAGTAGTAGTAATAGTAGTAGTAGTAGTAGTAGTAGTAGTAGTAGTAGTAGTAGTAGTAGTAATAGTAGTAGTAGTAATAGTAGAAGTAGTAGTAGTAGTAGTAGTAGTAGTAGTAGTAGTAGTAGTAGTAGTAGTAGTAGTAATAGTAGTAGTAGTAGTAATAGTAGTAGTAGTAGTAGTAGTAGTAGTAGTAGTAGTAGTAGTAGTAGTAGTAGTAATAGTAGAAGTAGTAGTAGTAGTAATAGTAGTAGTAGTAATAGTAGTAGTAGTAGTAGTAGTAGTAGTAGTAGTAATAGTAGAAGTAGTAGTAGTAGTAGTAGTAGTAGTAGTAGTAGAAGTAGTAGTAGTAGTAGTAGTAGTAATAGTAGTAGTAGTAGTAGTAATAGTAGTAGTAGTAGTAGTAATAGTAATAGTAGTAGTAGTAGTAGTAGTAGTAGTAGTAGTAGTAGTAGTAATAGTAGTATTAGTAGTAGTAGTAGTAGTAGTAGTAGTTATAGTAGTAATAGTAGTAGTAGTAAGTAGTAGTAAAGTAGTATAGAAAAGAACTCACAATAATGGCGCTATCCTAAATAAAACGAAATAAATAAATCTTAGTCAGTAGTATCAGTTGTGGTTGTCGTCGTTTCAGAGGTATTTATTTTAAAACATACCAATCACTGGCGTATAGCGGGGAGGGTGGGGCTTGGGTGCATGGACCCACCAAAATTTTAACGACTATGAAAAAAAACGGAGGAAGAAACGAAAAGGGGAAGAAAACTGATATTATTTTCTGTATATTATGTAAAAATCTATCACAGTTTTGTATTAAAAAAGCCAAACGATGTTGCTATTTTCGCCCAAGCAGTTTTTATTCGTAAAAAAATACATCATCCCGAAGGAGCATTTAGTTCAAATAAATACGAACCTACATGTACTTGTAAAAAGCTCCAATCGATTTTCCTACATTTGATATTCCGGTTATCATCAATTTCCATTAATGCCTAACCATCTTACTACAGACCAAGTTGTTGATAGAAATATCCATTAAACGGGGGTTGATTTGCCTTTTTTTACACCGTTGTAATGGTTTATTCCATCAACATCATCTCTCGAACATCGGCTGTTTGAAAGCCTACAAAAAAATCGTTTCCTGTATAGTTCTATATTTATCACTCTGTTCTGTTTAATGTTGAATAATAATTATGGAAGGTTTTTTTGTATGGTATTACTGTATTATTGTTTTAAAGTTGATTATTTTTGTCACTTATTCTTTGAAAGCCCTTAAAAAGGTTACACACGCGCAGCCACACCCTCCCTCCCATCCTTATCCACACACACACACCCCCACACCCTAACCCGTACGTCCCACACACGCACACACACTTCATTCTTGAACACACAATCATCCAACCCACACAAACACACACACGCGCGCGCGTCCACCCCCAATGTCTTGATGCGCGAAACATGGCATTATTATGTGGGAAAACTTCTAAGCGAACGAAATTTCGACCTTTTCAGAAGAAAATCGATCTGATGGCTTATATTCTCTTGGCTTACAATCTATTGGTTTATTTCTAAAAAGAAAAAGTCTAATACCACATTGGTTAAATTCATTTTGGTCGTTTGGTCTACACTTCACTTGGTCTAACTTCCACTTAGTCCAATTCCCATTTAGTCTACTGCCAATAGTTCATAACTGTTTACTAACTTTTTGGCCAAATAAAAATTTGATTCATACACAGTTCATCCTACCATAATATAGACCAGGAAATGCGAGACCAAGTGGATATGGGTATAGCCTTACTGGAAATTTACTGGACAAAATGGTAAAGGGCTTAAAGGGGAATCCAGCCTTGGCCATAAAATGTTGTGTTGGGAAGCAGAAAAATAAATTAAACAGAATGGTGAAAGTTTGAAAGAAATCGGACAAGCGATAAAAAAGTTATAGCTGCTTTAAACTTGAGATCACTAATACTATGTAGATTTCAAAATTGGCAACTGGTAAGTAAATTATGACAAGGGGCAAGGACAACTTTCCCATAGGCCATGTACTTTATTATCAGGGATTTGTGGTTTTCTCCTAAGTATTCATTCCCCTGGGGCAGTAATCTAAATATAACCCAGGTGGTATATTGTTTTTATATCCTCATGAAAGAAAAATATAATTTGAAATAAAACTTTTGGGAAAAATGACATTTTAGCCATAATATGTATTGGAGTACATGGAAGAGTAGTCCTTGCCTTACATCACTATGACATCCCATATGAGGCCAATTTGAAGTCTCCATGGGTACAGTGATTATCATTATTTGCAACTTTTAACAATTCATAACCTTCTTGTTGTTTGTCCAATATTGTTCAAACTTTCACCTATCAACTTGTCTGATTTTTCTTTTCCTTATAAAAACAAGTTTTTATTTGGGTTGGATTCACCTTTAATGGAAAATAGACCTAAAAGTTAACGAACTAGTTGAAGACGAATAAGGATTATAACTTGTGGCATGTACGTAAGATCAAACAACATAAATGGACGAAGTGGCTGTAAGTACGACTATATTCTACAAAGAGGACTTGTATTCAACGGAAGAAGAAGCGATCGGCAATTTACCAATTTTGTGATCAAATTAGAAAATCAGAAAATGACATATTTCACTGAATTTCATTTCGGTTTCTTTCCTTTCCCTTCTCCCTTGTTTTCCCTTTTTCGGGGCACTTTCAGGAAGACAGATTCCCCCTTCGCGCCCCCCCCCCCCCATTCCTCCCCCAATGCTCCAGTGCTTAAACCTTCTTCTGACTCTCAACATCTTATTGTGTTCGATCTGATACAGGCTACTCCCCTTCCATCGCACATGCACCGTCTTCGGATGGAAAGAGAAATTGACTTTGACAGTTATAACATGCGCTGCATTTAAGCACGGAATAAGTAGAAGCAGGTGTAAATATAATCCTTCATTACTCCCTCATAACATGTAGTCTACTTCGAGTTTGGGTACCGTACGTATTGAAGATGACAGCGAGGATTGTCTTCTTCAACTACAGAAGACGATCTCCTCGCAGGCGCCGCTTCGCGTTCCCGTGCTTGCAGTCGAAAACATTCCACCAACTTGGGTTCGTTCAATCGATGGAAAAGGAAAATGTTATGTTTTGCATTTATTGTGTTTCAAGTTAGCCTGCCCCATCCCATTTGAGATGTCAGAATGAGGCTTGTCGTTTTAAAGAGCACGTGTTCACACTTCTGCGAAATTCCCTCGACTCCAAACATTTTGCGCTACTCCGACCTAAAGATGCTGGTAGTATATGTCATGTATGTAGGAAGATTGAGCTGCTCGATGATGATTTCCGCTGCACGTTAACGCGTATTAGTGAGAACGTGGAAATAAGTAATATTCAAGACCATGCACAGCCACCTGATAAGTTCATTAGCATTGTCGGGTCGAACATAATTGTGATATGAATAGTTCAGGTAAGGCACTGAGTATGCTGAGAGAAAGTGATATAGGACACAACCGATATCACTTGTTGAAACCTTATGGGTCTCTTAACTCATGCACACTGCCAAATCAAATACATCGTAATTTCATATCAACAGGTCAATGGTCGTATCTGCTAGTCTTAGACAATTCTTGCCATCTGATTGGCTGTCATGGCGGTCACGTGCCCTCCTCAAATCGTTAAAATACGCCAGAATGCAACAAACAGATAAGTGTGGACGTTATCGCAAGGAAGAGATGATGAAAGCAATTCGCGAGGTTTCTTCAATAATTGTACTCTACATGTATACCCGTTGGTCATGTGAATTTGAATGTGTATAGTGTAAACAAGGCTGTGATTAAGAAACAGAGTTTGAAGTTACAAACAATTTCAGTCAAATTATGGGAAAGGTTACTTTATTTCAAATTATCTAGGCCGAATTGTTTCCTTAGTGATAGTGCAAAATTTGGATATATATTTAATAAACTCACTTTTAATAGGGAGCGTTGCAAGAAAGTATTTGCAATCATTTCTAATTTTTGTTTCTAATTTACAATCGATGAATTTATTGTAAAAATTGCATTTTAGTTCTTGTTGCGAGAAACAGACCAGGGTCCCATCTTACATAGAGTTGCGATTCATGTGATCAACCCCAAGTCTATGGAAATCCATCAATGCCATAATTCTTTCTATCTGAAATTTGCACAATGTCCTTATTAAACAAGGAGAAGCAACTAAATTATCACGAAAACAATGAATGTATGAGTCTACATCATAATCATGTAGTAAACATTTTGAACAAATATGCAGTTTAGATGTTGACATTGCTGGCTTTCCATCGCTGTGGTTGATATGATCCATCTTAACTCTGTGTAAGACGGAGCCCAGCGATCAAGCGCAAATATCGCAATTAATTGCCAGGCTTGTGATTGAGTTGGGACCTGTACAACTTCCAATAAAAAAATAAAGTTTATTGCAATTTCCCACTAGTCTTCTCGATATAATGTAGAAAGAATGTGAACGGAATTCGACTAAGATCACATCCTGCACGCACTCTATCCTAAACCAAACTGTCAGACAATAGCAAGCATTTCATCCCAAATAAAGATGTACACGACCCATTACCACGTCGTAAATGCCCATCAGACACTGTGCTTCAAATCAATAAGTATTTGACCCATTAAAATTGGTCCAACTAACTTAAAGATTTTATCTAATAATGCATTGATTGGTTGATTGCTGATTGATTGTTTGATTAATTGATCGATTTATCTACTTTGTGTGACTATGTTATGTTTGGCAACAGCCACAAATATTAATATCAAATCTTAAATCGATTGCAGATGAATTAAAAGAATTTTACTCATATTTCTTGTTCATTTTAAACGAGAAGTTTCTTGAAGACAAACACATCTATCTCTACCTATCCCATTTCTAGGAATGCGGTCGCGAAGCATTAGGTTCAGATCCAGTCTCTCTCGAATCCCCCTCTCTCTCTCTCTCTCTATTCTCTCTCATCTCATCTTATATCATAGAGAGTGGTGTAACGAGTCAATAAGTTTGGAGGGTAAGATATGGCGTATGAAACCAACAATTTTTTAAAGAGCTGCGAGAGAGCGAAGCTCGCGTGCAAAAATTTGGGCATTTGTAATATAAATTTCGATTTTTATGATAGATTCTGACGTTATATTTAGAAAATGATATAATTTTACTCTTTTCACTTTCCTATTCTCTCTTATCCCTCTTTTTTATTGGTCGTAAAACCTTTCTAATGGGGGGGATCCATGGTCCGAAATCGCCCCCCCCCCCCCGTCGTCAACATTTATATACAAAAATAATCAACAATATAGTCACAATATAGTAAGTAATATAGACCAAGGATGTGAATCGCTAGTGGTTTTGCTGAAATTGGTGAAGGCCTTAAAAAAGGACATTCATAGAACTGATTTACCAGCACATTTATGAAAGCATTTGTCACAAGGTTGCGATACCATGAAATCAATGTAAATTTGTAAAATAATCATAATGAAACTAACGTGCCAAGTATTTCTTGCAAAAAAACAACAAACATTTGGATCAATTTATTTTGTTTCTCCCTACATCCTAAGTGTATTCGCATTCTCCTATGAGAATGACTCCTACAAAATATTTTTTGTTATCGTAATATCTAACAGTGGGTCTGTAACCTATTTGTATGGCTTATTATATTCATCATCTTTTTTATCTTTTCTTTTTTTTTGTCGGGGGGGGGGGGGGGGGTAACGTACTAAATATAGTACCGGATATCAAACTTTTAACAATTACATGATTTCAGACAAGACACGACAACGTTTTCTTATAACCCCACAGAATGATATACCACCGAAGTCGTAAAATCTTCTACGAATTACCTTAGAGTGCAGTAAAGTCTTCTTGCGAATTGAAATGGCGTTCGTACTACGATTCGTAAGAAGGTCGTATCTAATCTACGCCCCATCTAAGGACATGATCTCTAGAATTCACAAGAATGCAGCGTTCGTATGAACTTTTGTGACCGAAGCATTCAAACGTAAGCTCACGTTAACGAGCTGAAGCTACCCGGTTTTACGCGTTCGTTCAAAATTTGAGGGAAAATGTAAAAATCTGTTGAGATTATATATTCGCGTATAATCGTATTTCATACGCCTGCTGAACATTTTCGCTTTCTTTATGCATTTGAACACAAACCACCAGTTGTTACCTTCAACCAATAAAAGACACAAGAGTCTATTGGGTATTTGGAAGGCGAAAAAGAAAGTGCATCGTTACAAAAAAAGCAAGAAAACTAATAATACTTCTTGGTACTTGGATGATTCTGAGCATAACCCCCCCCCTTCCCCCGTACAATTATAAGTAAGACTGTTTTTCTTTAGTTTTTTTTTTATAGTTTTGTAATGATTTTCTTTTAATTGTTATTTCTTTAATGAAGGAAAATATCTGGAATATAACTGGCTCTCTGAAAAAAGCTTTTTTTAATTCATGGATCTGTTGATGTTTTGTGTGTAGTCATTTTGTTATTCTGTTGCTTGGTTTAATACACGAGAAATTAATGAAAATGTAAAGCAATTGCAAAGCCATCGGGGTGGTGCGGCTTTACCCGAAGGGAAAGAAATTGCCCCATCAGAGATATTATGACACTGATGATTATCAAGTGGAGCGTTGTGGCCCAGTGGATAAGTCTTCTGACTTGGAAACAGAGGGTCGTGGGTGCGAATCCTAGTCATGGCGTAATTTCATTCAGCAAGAAATCTATCCACATGGTGCTGCACTCAACCCAGGTGAGGTGAATGGGTACCCGGCAGGATTAATTCCTTGAATGCATGAGCGCTGGAAGGCAGCTCCAGCTAAAGCCGGGGTAATAATAACAACGCGCCTCGGAATATAATATTTCTAGATAGATGGCGCTATTTAAATGCCTTTCATTATTATTATTATCAACATGCTGTGGACTTCAAATCCAAATTAAATTTCATTTCAATTAGACAAATATATTCTTAATGATATATTGTTGGCCAATTCTCGTGGACCATCAGCTGAGAAGCGCTACACCACACGTCTCATCTGGAAAAGGGGCTGTAACAGGTATTATCATTAATATAATTATTATTATTATTATTATCATCATTATTATTTTTATCACTATTTTTATTATTATCCCAGCCATGGCGTACATTCCTTCGGCAAGAAATCTATCAACATTGTGCTGCACTCGACCCAGGTGAGGTGGATGGGAATGAGTCGGATATATTGATTTTTCAGTGTATGAATTTGTATGAATATTAATGTTTACGAAAAGTGTAATAAAATGAAAGAAAATAAATGTTTATTTGAATTGAATTGAATTGAATTATTCCCTGAACGCTTTAGCGCCTAATAATATTGCGGCTCCGCTACAGACGGTGTATCATACCAAGTATCAAAAGTGCAGTTGGGTACATGCACATATTAATTGCGCTATATAATGGACATATTATTATTATTATCATGACTATTATCATTGTTATCATTATCATTCTTTTATTGTTATTATCATTATTATCATCATCATCATCATTATTATTATCAAAATCACCATTATTATTAACATCATTAGACAGAAATCCATGCAGAATGTGTCAATACGAAGGTGATTACTAAGAACCTTCTAAAATAAACCTTTTAATATGTTTAAACTGAACCTTCCATATCCAAACATATTGTTTGCATGGCTGTGACAACGGTGACCGGAATGATCTACCAGATCAAATTATTCCTTACAATCTTTACGCAAACGATGGAGTTAAAGATAATAGCTTAACGTTGTTTATTTAAATGCATAAATATTTCAAATTGACTGGATATTATAATTGCACATGGAAACAAACACTCTTTATCTTTAAGTTCTTTGTTTTAATAAATTGTAAGTAATGCATCTAAACATTGCCATTTTATACTGACTTTATTTATGTATATTTGTAAGCTTCGTAACAGAAACTAGTTTTTCTTTTAGTCATCCCCAGGGACTAGTGGGTTGTAATTTCGTCATCTTGTACATATTCTTCATGACGTTTGCCTGCAAATAAAATAAATAAAACAAATAAATAAAACTACCCGGACTTTTACGTGTTTCCTTGATTGAAAAAAAAAACAATCAAAATCTGCTGAAGATAACAATAACACATGCGTGCGCATTGGCGTAAGTCGTGACGTCGTTCTATTGAAGGGGGGGGGGTGAAACAATTATCACCCCCACCCCCTGAACAAAAAAAAAATCGTGCTGATTTACGCCTGTGTACGTGCGATAACGTGATATATTCGTGCGTAATGTTAAAATTGTTATAAGTGAGATTTTTGGGGGTTTTCGAATATGAAACAACACTTGTCTCCTTCAGTCAAAAAGAACAATTCTCTACCTCGACATTATTTTGACAAGCAAGAGAGATATCTATAGATAGAGATAATGGCAAGCAAACTTCTAATTCTTCTTGGTGCTTGGATGATTCAATTTGTTGAAGTTGGAACCATCACATCGTTCGCTGTTCTTGTTAACCATATAGTAAAAGACATCGACATACCAAAAAGTCAACTTGGAACAGTTATAGGAATGTCTCACGCAATCATTGTCATATTTGGTTAGCCATAATATGCATAAGTAACAAAAAAATCGAATCGAATTATTCTTCCCATTTAAAGTTGCCTTGATATTATCAAACTAATCTCATTATTTCTCAGCAAATGTTTTTCATCACATTTGTTGCCAAAAGTAAGCCAACAAATTTGTTAATTTTACTTCTGATATAATACTCATCATTTTAAAAACTTATCTACAAGACGGGCCTAGAAACTTGAAATTTTTATTATACATGGATTAAAATTCCAATTAGAGACATTTATCTTATCATAATCCAGACGTACACGTACGCTGTTTTGGTCGGATGAAATGTCGGAGTAGTGTCCGTCTGGACAGAGTTACTCCGACCTTCCTTCGACCAAGATAAGCCCTACTCCTTGAAACGGTTAGGTGTATCTTTGTCGGAGGAAGGTCGGAGTAACTCTGTTCAGATGAGCACTACTCCGACTGGGCTTCCTCCGACCAAAACAGTCTACGTCTGGGTCGTGGTATGATAAATATCATTGGGATTTTAATCTAAGCATATTATTTGTTTAAGGGCAATAAGGGAGAGAGAGAAAGGGAGAAGGAAAAAGATAAAGGAAGAAGGGAGAAAGGGGAGGGGAGAGGGAAAAAATAGGAAGGTAAATGGAGATAAGAGAGAATTGGAAGGGGAGAAATAGAAAGAAAGAAGACGAGAAAGGAAAGACAAAAGGAGAGAGAAGGGGGATTGGGGTGGGGGAGAAAAGAAAGGTGACAAAGAGAAAAAACATGTAAAGTAGGAAGAAGAGAATGAAATTGATAGTTTAAACAAAGGGAAGGGAAACAGAGAGTGGAGAAGAAGAACAGAAAGTAAAGTAGAGAGGAAAGATAGAGAAAATGAGAAAAGAGAAAAGTAAAGTGAAAGAGGACTGAAACTAAACTGAATCCAATGTCTTTAATCAAAAGTGCAAAAAAAAATACCCCAATTGCATATTATGCAAATAAGCATCCATATATGGAAAAAATGTCAAGATATTGTGATTTTTCTCATATAGGCTGCTTGAAAATATTTCATTAGTGTTGAAATGTTGACATATATGCTACTATCACTAAGCATGATAATTCATCCCAATGCCTGAAAATTAATCTGCATATCATGCAAATTAGCCATTAAAAATAGAAAATAAGGAAAATAATCCAAAGATTACAAATTAAAATGTCCAAAGCAAGTAATTTGAACAAAAGTTCATGATGAATTGATAAGTTTAATGTTTTTATTTTAAAAAGAGCTAGCAAATCTGCCTCATTTGCATATTATGCAAATAAGTATCCTTATATGGAAAATTTCAAGAAATTTTGATTTTTCTCACATTGACTGCAGTGAAAACATTTCATTTGTTCAAATTAATATGCTGCTATCACTAAGGATGCAAATTTATCCTAATATAAATTTTATTCAAGGAAACATACTGGAAATATGTTCTTCTCTTCCTAAAGCCGTGTTGTTAGTCTGATGATGGGATTAGCAAGAACAAAGCACAGTATTTGAATTGGTGTGTAGGTTGTTAAAGTTGACAACCCTTTCTTATATGGATTGGAACAACAAAGACTTTCTTGTAATTTCACCGTATAAAGAAGGGAGGCCAGGAAAAGCAAACTTATGGCAGGTAAGATCTGGTGAGAATATCAGTAGTTTGGCTACACCTTCTCGACTAAACAATGTTATCTAGCCATGCCTGGGTCAGGACTGGGTCCCAGGACTTGTAGAATCATCATCATCATCATCATCATCATCACGATCAGTGGTGAATACTAAGAGTAAATATCTTTTGCCTTCAATAATACTATTCCTATGTATTTATAGCGCATGATAGTAAGGGCTCCCAACATGCTAATTGTTGCAGCCTGGATCATTGTCAATCCGGTCAACAAATTATGTATTATATGCCTCAATCTGTTAAAGTCTACTTGTTTGTTCATTGTCTCACTGAGGAATTTCTGTTTTGCCATAAATATCAGGAAATTGATATCATTGTTTGCATATGATTGCTTATAAACTATAGCTACAATATTTGGAGATGGTAGCCATCCTTAGGAGATTTATCAAAGAAGAAAGAACAGAAAATGGATGCTTCATCCTGAAGCAGCAAGTGGATTCAGCAAGAACGTCTAATCACGATTCCTGTATCTGAGAAAGATGTTTATATACACTTTAAGCCTTTATCATGACTTTATGAATGTCGCTCGTATGGGTAAATGCTCATTTGTACTCTTATTAACACCATGTCCAGAGATCTCGTGATCCAAGCAAGTATTCATATTCACCACCAAGACACCGAGTGGTGTGCTACAAGGACTAAATATTCGAAGCTAACGGGGTGTGACATATTGTGCTGATCACTTGACAATCCAGGAGCTTGATAGCATGGACTATGTATACTGGCAAGAAACGCGAAGACTCTTCTACAAAGTAAAGAAGAGGGCAAGACTTGGATGGAAATAATGAAGCATTCAAGCAGTGGGATCCATGTAGAACTGACTCATTATTGTATTGCACAATACACTGCAAAAAAATTACCACTCCACGGTATTCATAACCCCAACAGTTGGAAACGTAAACAAATACAATATATCATCAAATTATTGGTCAACTTATCCCCAATTATGTTTTAAAGATATTTGACCAACAACAAATTTACCCCATATTTTTTGCAGTGTATGAGTGGGTTAACTGCCCGGGGTTAACTGCTCATGAAAAAGAGTCATTATATCAACAAAGCAAGAAGTGTAGGGAAGGCCATCATGGTTTATTTTTATTTATTTATTTTATTTACAGGCAAAAGACAGCAAGAATATGTACAAGAGGGAGAAATTACCACCGACTAGTGCCTGAGGATGACTAAAAGAAAAACAAGTTTCTGTTGTGAAGCTCTCCTCACTAGTCGGGGTATACAAATATACACAAATAGAATCGGTATAAAAGGGCAAAATATGTTTAGATGCATTACTTATTAAAACAAAGAACTTAATAATAAAGAGTGTTTGTTTCCATGTGCAATTATCATATACTTTCAATATGAAATGTTCATGTAAACAACGTTATGCTATTATCAGATAGTAAAGCCTAAGGAGGTGCAGAGCTCTGCATGTACAGTGCGTCCCAGAAAAAACGAAACCGAGATTTAGCGATGATTTATCATAACTTAATCACAAATACAATAGACAAATGACCTACCGTTGTAAAGCTTAGAATCTCCTCTTTCATCTGATATTACTTAGATTATTCCTCATTCACGCATGAGTGAGCAAAAACAATTTGAAGAAAGGATACCAAAAAACTCATTTGGCGGGGGGTATCTGAATTTCAAAAAGAAAATCACATGCCTAAAAAGTTCAATATCTGCTCTTTTATTTGATACCTTAATCACAAAAATGGTCAAGAAGTAAAAAAGTTATGTTCCCTCGAAACAATGCTTGTATTTCCATAATTTCATTAATTAAACGTGTTTTCACCGGTTACCCACAGAAGCTATCGCATGGTTAACAAAAGACTTAATGCATGGCTGATCGTCAACAAAACGGAGTGTCATGTGAGTTGAACGCTAGCCTGTAGAAACTCTTAATTTTATGAAATTGTTGAAATTCAAGCCTTATTTCAAATAACCAGAACTTTGTTATTTCTTGACCATTTTCTGTAATTGAGGTATCAAATTAAAGAGCAGATATTGAACTCTTTAAAAATGTGGTTTTCTTTTTGAAACCCAGATACAGCCCGCCAAATGACTTTTTGGTATCCCCTATTCAAATTGTTTTTGCTCACTCATGCGTAAATGAGAAATAGTCTAAGGAATTTCAGATGAAAGAGGAGATTCTAAGCTTTACAACGGTAGGTCATTTGTCTATTGTATTTGTGATTAAATTATGATAAATCTCGGTTTCGTTTTTTGTGGGACGCACTGTATTGTGAGAACTTAAATGTTTCCAGGTCAGAGAATACGCAATAGTCGAACGTGACAACAATGATCATGCCACAAAGTAACACAACAGCAAAAGTATACTATCAAAATAATTGTCAGATACATGTATACAGTATTCAGAGTGAGAGAAAGAGAGAGAGGCGGTGAGGGAGAGAGAAGAAGAAGAAGGTGAAGAAGAAGAAGAGAACTGGGGTAGATTGAAATGAAAGAGAGAGAGGCAATAAAGAGACGAAGCATGACATACAAAAATGCAAATTCTACTACCATGAATTAACTAGCATAGGAATAAACATTATGAACAGTGCAAGAGCAAATTGCATAACAGTTATTAACAAAATGCATAACAAAGGGCACCCTACAGCCTGCACATAATGAGAAAAACAGAGAAAAGTAAGACGAAGGAAGAAGGGGAAAGAGAGAGAAATTGGAGAGGTTTAAACGGAGAAAAGACGAAAACAATACATTGCATGTCTAATACTCTGCATATGATATTAATAGATTATTGGTAGAGTGCACAGATGGGGGGGGGGGGCTTGGCTCGCTCCCCCCCCCCAAAAAAAAAACGACGAATAAAAAAAAGGAAAGAAAATAAAAGAGAAAAAGGTGAAATATGATATAATTTTCTGAATATTTTTATGTCAAAATCTGATACAAAATGAAGATTTTTGTACATTTTGCCTGATACGACATATCTGACCCTCTCAAAATTGTTGGCTCATTACGCCACTGATAATTAGGAGAAAAAGAAGAGAACTGGCAGTTTTTTGTGAATTTTTAGTAAAATTGCATATTAATGAAGTAATTCTAGACCTCCAACAATATCACAAAGCCATATAAAACAATGGAATTATTAAGAGAAATAGCGTATTCTATTCTGAATAAATTTGCATTTCCATAGAATTGTAATGAATCATATCAGTACTAGAATGAGCCAAAGATTTTGAGGGGGTCAGTTATGGCGTATCGGGCTAAGTTGGTAAAAAAAAAAAAGTTTTGAGACAGCAAAATTTTTGACATTTTCATCTTTAACAAAATCGAATCATGTATGGCATAATGTTCTTTTTTTTTCGGGGTGGGGGGGGGGGGGGGCAAGCGCCCGGAGTCCCCCCCCCCCCTCATCTATACACCACTGAAGCAATTACTTGGAAACTGGCTTTCATTCGCAAGCTGCTAGCTAGTACTAATATAATAGTTACCATGTACCGCAGAACCCGGTCGACGCGCGCCGCCGAGACTATTGAAAACAAATAAGCCTAAATGAAAATGCACAAAATTTGTGTTTTTTCCTTCCTTCTTTCCTTCTTTTTTTTAAATGCAAATGTCCGTCGAAGTATTCCAAAGATGACACACATGCACCCACACACATCCCCACCCACAAAGTTTTTATAGAATCACATCTCACTTACGGCATGGAGGTGTGGGGGAGTACGTACAAGAGCAGCCTGGGGAGTGTTTCATCAACATTTTCATCCGACAAGTTGTCAGATCTGACATCTTTCTCTTATGTTGATTGGCTGAGAGGTACTGTTACTATGGTAACTGTCGGATAAAATGGGACTTGTCGGATAAAACGTCCGACAAGTCCTTTCATGAAACGCCCCCCAGAATTGTATATATATCTTTCCCAAAAATGGCAGTGCGTCTGTGCGTGCAACTACCTTTAGTCACTGGCAAGCTCATTCTCACCCTGTATTTAATGATTTAAAGATTCTTAATGTTTATGATTTGCATAATCTATCAGTCTGTACCTTCATGTATGATCTGCGTAATAATACCCTACTCTACTGTACCTCACTCCTTAGGAGGTTATTGTTACATAAATTGAGCACAATTATCCTACTAGACAGAAGAAAGGCCAACAAGTAAATCTTCCAAGAATAAAAAACAACTCAAGGCCAATTTTCACTTTCTTTTCTAGGTAGAAATCTCTGAAATTAAGTACCAGTTGAAATTGAATTGAAGAAATCAAGAAAAAGCTTTAGGAATTCTCTAAAAAGTTATTTGTTTTCAAATAATCACACAACATGTAAGTCTAAAGTAGATACATATTACAATTAAGATACAAGGAATATATTGCAATTTCAATTTTTGTTTTGTTTTTCCTTCTTAAATGTGCATTTTGTAATATTTGTGGGGCCAGGCTCGATTAGCACTTGTGCTATTTTCTGGTCCCATTTACCATCGCATTTTACACAATGTGTAACTGTTATGCAATTTGTTTCATCATCTGTAAACATGTGAATATTGTTGGTAAATAAATATATCAAATCAAATCAAATCAAAACCTCACCTCATATGCGGTCTCCATACTATCACACAAATTTACACAGACACACAAATAAACAACGGTACAAGAAACTGCTCAGCACTGCCTTTCGTGAAAAGCTCCCCCGGTTGTCTCGAAAAGGTGCGGCCACCCCCGCTCCGCGAACGAAAACGATCGTAACAAGCCGATTATCTGTCCTTTTTAAAAGTACCAGTACTATTTTGTTCCCATTATAAAATCAATATAGAGACAAGGATTTTCGTGTACTATCATTTTCTGTATTCTGTTAAAAGGTCATTCATTGGATGATTTCACGTTCAGGGCTTTTTACCGTATTTAAATAAAATAAATCAAATCCCCCCCCAAAAAATCAGTGTTGACCTTTTGGTGTTGAGGTCATATAACACCAAACATAAAATGAAAAGTCACTCACTGGTTGTTGAGGTGTGTCAATAATCTGATCTGGATCAGTTTTACAAACTTCGAATAGTTTTTTGAACCAGGGGAAGCAATCCAAATTGTGCTTCCAACACCATCGCCAACACCGGACTTGAAATCACCCAGTTGATAGGGTAAAGGGGTCATCAGTTTCATAAACAAAATATTAGTCTTTTCTCTATATCAGCTAAATGCAAAGAAGTGCTGGGAAGTCGGAACCTACCCCACTCAGGCGGCTGCCGAAGTTACCCACCCCTTTTCATTGTTTTGCCTATTTATGGAAAAATCTGACATTTTGGACCCCCCCCCATTGTGGCAAAAAGGTGTATTCACTGTATAGCAGGCCACTTAAATTGTCTTACAACTATTTGGAGACGATAGAGCTGTTTCTTTCTCTATCAGCTCCATGTAAAGAAGTGCTTGGAAATCGAAGCCTACCCCACTCAGGGGGCTGCCAAAATCACCCATCCCTTTTCCGTATTTTGCCTCTTTATGGGAAAATCTGCCATTTTGAAGCCCCCATTGAGGCAAAAAAACGTTTCTGCAATGTAATAAAGCCACTTTGATTGCCATACAACAGTTTAGGAACAAAAGAGTGGGCTTTTCTCTGTCACCTACATTCAATTCAATTCAATTCAATTCAATTCAATTTATTTTCATTCTTCAACATAATACAAATAATTACATGATAAATCAATTCAATTCAAATAATAGCATGAACAAAATTCAACATTGAATAAATAATATACACATTCAATAAGTGATTCAAATAAAAATTAACATGCATGTCAAATTTAAATCAATATAATCAATATAATTAAATATAATTAAATCAATATAATCATATATCATGAGAAGAATGGAGGGGTCCACTGAAAAGCAAAGCTTGTAAAATGTGAACCCCTCAAAAAGTTAGGATAGAAAAAATATTGAAATATACGTAAAGGAATACATGAAGATAACGGAAGGGGCAAAAAAAATCTTATATACAGGATTGTGAAATTAAGAGACAAAAGACAATAACACGACACAACACAACACAGGACGGTACATGAGGGTGGACAATAGTACGATGACGACTGCCTAGAATATAGAAAGAAAATAGAGATAGGGAGAGGGATGCAAAGCTAATCTGCTGCATATATATTATGTCTACACATACATACACATCATGTACATATATATACATATATATATATATATATATATATACATACATATACACACATACACACGCACACACACACACACACACGCATACGTAATTAGTAACCATCTGGAATAAAATTATTGGAAATGGTTTTTGACTCATTTGAGTAGGTATGGGTGTCAACATTTACCAAAAAAAGTTAGGAGGAATATAGGATGGGTAAAGTGCTTTATTTCAAGGTCAAAGATCAATGACCTTATTTAATATACTGTATCATGGTATCTCCCAGATAAAATATTACAGGTTGGTGATCATGGTGTCAAAATGCACATATTCTTACAGGAAGATCAAACGAAATCAAATCAAGTACCTACAATGCTCATTCACCCATGAAATTCAAGGTCAAAGCCTTTCAAAAGTCAATGACCTTTTTTACATTATATGCCATATACGGTATAATGGTATCTCTGAGATGAAAAGGCGCAGGTTGGTGATATTGGTGTCAAAATGCAAAGGTTCTTACAGGAAGATCAAATAAAATAAAATTAAGTACCCATAATGCACATTAAACAATAACATTCAAGGTAAAAGCCTTTCAAAGGTCAATGACCTTTTTTTTACAAACATACTGTATAATAGTATCTCTGAGATGAAACGGCACCGGTTGGTGATAGTTGTGTCAAAATGCACCGATTCTTACAAATAAGATTAAGTTAATCACCTAGAATGCATATTAGTCCATAAAGTTCAAGGCCAAAGGTCAACGACCTTTTTACATAGGCTATATATCGTATAATGGTATCTCTGACATAAAACGCTGCACGATGGTGATTTTGGTGTAAAAAAAGCAATTTTTGCAATAATAATAATAATAATAATAATAAAAAGATATTGTAAAGCGCATATCACAATTAAGGACTTGGATATTATTACCCCAGCTGTAGCTTGGCAGCCGTAATTACTATGATTACAGCGCACACGCATTTCAAGGAATAAATTACTGCTAGGTACCCATTCACCTCTCCTGGGTTGAGTGCAGCACAACGTGGATAAATTTCTTGCCGAAGGAAATTACGCCATGGCTGGGATTTGAACCCACGACCCTCTGTTTCAAAGTCCGTAGACTGATCCACTGGGCCACAACGCTCCACAAGAAGATAAAAAGGCACAAAATAATCATAAAAATATTCCTTCACCTTTGATATCCAAAGTCAAAGGTCAAAAGTTAATAAATATTTATATATCCATGCATGATTCCCAAAAAAGAATTAATCCATTATATTCACATTTTATTTGTGAATAATAGAAAGAAAGATAGCTATTTGTAATGAAAACTTGGATGATTTAATAATTTCACTCTGAAATAAGGATAAAAATGGCCATGAAAAATATATTTAGGGGTTAGAGGTCAATCAACTATGTCAATAACGTCAGGGAATTTAAGTAAATAGGTCGATATAACGTGATTGTGGCATGTAGGTATCGTGATTCTGATGGGAAAAAGACTTACCTGCGTGGAAAATGAACACAAATTTGATAGTTGAATCCTTGACCAATGATGATGCCAAAATACAAGTTCGAGGTGAAATTGAGTTCAAACAGCACTTTTTAATATATATTGCAGTAAGGCATTGCCAAAAGTGTAAAAAAAAATCATGTATGATATAATTTGAAATGGTGAAGTTGTCTAAAGTAGCAGCATTTATATATGCATTTTATAAATCTAAATAAAGGTACTAATTTTTCTGCAGCAATAGGTCACTAAACTCAAATGCTACAATCAATGCTATAAAACTATAACTTAATCTGTAAATGGAGAGCATAGGCCTAACTCTCATGGCAAGCATCATCCGATAACATTTTCATCTAGCCAGGGACAATGATGAAGAATTAAAATAAGGCAATCATTAGAGCTGCAGCTTTTGTCATAGTAAATGAAGTTAAGTATCTAAACTTCAGCAAAGAGTAATTAAACTCTTGAAAACCTCCTGACATTTTCAGGACTTCGATCTGGCCCATTCAATGAAAGCCTAACGTTCCGTCAATGGATATCAGACCAGGATCTATATCATTACTGATATGTTGCACAGCTTGATTCTCAAGAACTGGAAGTGGTGTTTCAGGAGTTTTGTTAGGTCGATGGATGAGTACTTGTAAGCTAATATCTCCTTTTGGATTTCACTATTATATGCCTAATTTGTGCATGATAACAATCAGTTGTTCTGGACCAAATACATGATCCTTGTACATACTGATACCTAGTAGAAATAGCATCATGGGTGACGTACGGCAGAAAGTAGATATGAAGTTTTGTCCTGCAGCATTAGCATCTCAAAAGATTCTGGCAGCTCGCAATGAAAGGTAATTAATAATAATACGGGAATTCATCTTTGTTGAAGTTGGTATACATGCCATTTACTACATGTATGACAGAAGCTGCAGCTTTAATGATGGCCCTTCATTTCATTTCATTTTTCATTTATTTTATTTCAACACGGTAAACGAACTTCAGCCAATGGCTGTTCTTCTGAACGTCCGTCTCATTTCATCTTCATCATCATCCCTCTGCTGTTTGGAAATGCTCTCAGATGACGCTAGCTGTGACATGAGAGTTAGAACTATCCTATCCAATTTCAGAAGATTAAGCTAATAGTTTATAGTGTTTATCATTATTAAAGCATTGAGATGAGTGGCCTATCGTTGGGGAGAAAAAGACACGACAGCCTTGATTTAGATATTATGATGCATTAAATGCTGCTACTTAAGATCAAAAAATCATTTCAAATTATATACTTGATTTCATTTATTTCTTTTTCATTGCTTTTGGCAACGCATCGCAGTATATGAAGAAGTGTTATTTGGTTATCAACTTTTTTTAACTTAATTTCCACTGATATTTTTGAAAGGGTTCATTGACCTCTGACCCCCAAATACATTCTCCATGACCTTCATTATTTCAGACTGAAATTATGAAACCTCCAAGTTTTCATTACAAATTAGCCATCTTTATTTACGTTATTCACAAATAAAATATGAACACAAAGGATAAATTTTTTATTATCATACAGATTATATATATATATATATAAATGTGAGAAGTTATACATGTACAACAGCTTGGGCAACTTTTTTATTTAAATATTGTGTAAAAGAAATGGATTTAGAGAATAAATATATATATATATATATATATAGTGTGATGATAAGTTTACTTCTACCAATCGCTGTTGAGTTGTGAATATTAAACATAATGAGATGAGGCGAGGCCAACTCAACAGATGACGCAGGACACCATTATAATGGTGTCCTGCGTCATCTGTTGAGTTGGCCTCGCCTCATCTCATTATATATATATATATATATATATATCCTCTGATCTTGGATTTTAAGGATGAAAGTTTATTCTTAACACTTATTTTGGTGTTGTTTAATCTTCTTGTACAAATCTTTGCATTTTGGCACCAAGATCACCAACCTGCGGTGTTTTATTTCAGATATATTATTATCTAATGTTAAAAAAGACATTGATCTTTGTCCTTGAATTTTATGGGTGAATGTGCATTCTCGATGCTTAATTTTATTTTATTTAATCTTCCTGTAAGAATCTGTGTATTTTGACACCAAGAATACCAACCTGCGCCGTTTCATCTTAGAGATACCATTATATATGG
Source organism: Lytechinus pictus (assembly GCF_037042905.1). Lineage (NCBI taxonomy): Eukaryota > Metazoa > Echinodermata > Echinoidea > Temnopleuroida > Toxopneustidae > Lytechinus > Lytechinus pictus. Next base: position 41,925,203 of record NC_087245.1, on the reverse strand, counting down.
TATATAATGTAAAAAAGGTCATTGACCTTTGAAAAGCTTTGACCTTGAATTTCATTGGTGAATGTCCATTCTAGGTACTTAATTTTATTTTATTTGATCTTCTGGTAAGAATCTGTGCATTTTGACACCATGATCTGTACCTTATCATCTCAGAGATGCCATTATACGGTATGGTAAATAATGTAAAAAAAAGGTCATTGACCTTTGAAAGGCTTTGACCTTGAATTTTATCGGTGAATGTGCGTTCTAGATAAAGTATTTTATTTTATTTGATATTCTGGTAAGAATTTGTGCATTTTGACACCATCATCATCAACCTGCGCCTTTCCATCTCAGAGATATCATTATACAGTATATATGAAAAGGTCATTGACTTTTGACCTTGAAAAACCCACTTTCCCCAACCCGTATTCCTCCTAACTGTTTTTTGGTAAATGTTGACACCCATACCTACTCAAATCAGTTGAAAAACCATTTCCAATAATGTTATTCCAGATTGGCTATTTTGGGGTCTAATTTAGGGATACTATACATATAAAGAAGTGCTGGGACATCGAAGCCCACCCTACTCAGGGGGCTGCCGAATTCACCAACCACTTTTCTGTATTTTGCCTATTTAATATGGGAAAAATCTGCCATTTTGAAGGCCCACTGAGGCAGAAAGGCATTTTTGCTATACATAGCCACTTTTAGACTGGAGAGGACAGAGTTGGATTCCCATCTACCTTTCTGTACTAAAACAGTGATGCATGACAATATGTGAAATTGTGATAAGAAATGCGTCTTTCTCACAATGGGGGCTCCCACTTGGAGATAGGCTTTGATGTACTAGCCACTCTCTACATGTAATGTGTAGAGTAGTGTCTCCTCGTATCTTAAGCGTCTCCTCGTATCTTTTCCAAGAGAAAGATACAAATAAATGTAGTTTTGCAATGCAGCAGAAATGCCCTTTTGTTCCAGTGGGGATGCCCAAAGACGACATTTCCGAATATAAGTCAAGTACGAAAAGGGGTGAGGTAACTTTTAGCAGGTTTCTGTAAATATAGGCATTGATTTGCCAGAATAACATTTTGAGCAAAATTGTCTCCTCAATAATTTGCAGGCGATCAGTAAATATACAAGCTGCTTTACTAAAATATGCGTTAAATCTATTCCTAGGACATTTGCATCACAGTCATGTTCACGCCCATTCTTATTTTACTTGCTTTGGTATTGGTATTGGTGGTGATTTTTTACCTGATTGCTAAGAAAGCATGAATGCTTGTAAGCAAGCAACCAGAGGACCGACGGCTTAAGGTCCTCTCCGAAGGACCTGGTACTGAGGATTAATGCCTTACCAATGGGCACTAGCGCACCAAGTGGGAATCGAACCCGGGTCACCGGAATACGAGTCCCCCGCTCTACCGACTGAGCTAACGCGCCTCCACCTTGCTCACCTCTCTTTTCTTCTCCTCTCTTCCCTTCATTTCCCTTGTCATAGCCCTTTCTTTTTTAATTGTTGTTTCATCATATAGTTTTACAAGCGTATCCCAATTCCCGACACCTGTTTCCTTGGTTTTTGTACCTTCTTCCATGTACACAATTTACATACTGTATTTTACATTTATTGTTTTTGTACTGTATTCATGTTATCATTGATTTCCATATCCTATATGAAAATGGATGAAATGGCAAGTGGAATAGAATAAACGTTTCAGTGAATTGAACTGAAGTTCAATAATACAACAAAAGCTACGATATTCCTATATTTTGCTATATAGTATAGCATTATATTATTTTGGTATATAGAGCATTATACAGGCAAAATTATTTTAATCATTTGAAATGAATGGAAATTATTGATATCATTCATGGTTTATTTCAAATTGTATCTCGCAGTCACTGTCTAAATTGTACAGAATTTACACGTTAAAAAAGGATACTAGTATAGTCATTAAACATCAAAATCCACAACAAAATGTAACATGAATAATCAAAAGGTAATTAGAAATAAATAAATAAATAAAAATCCATGGAGAGAAGTAACCATATTTATTATAAGTTTTACGTTTGTGAACAAATTAGAAATTGAAATTAAAGTAAATTCCTTAATATATCCCGCATTAGTTCTAGAATGGATTTAAGAATAGTATATTTGCTAGATGTCGAATAATTCAGTTGTTTTGGAAGAAAGTAAAATTGTAACTTATAAATAAAAATATTTTTCTTTCATATTAAACAAGAACCCCCCCCCCCCAAAAAAAAAAAATGTCCCTAAATTATGTACTTTTACTCCGGATGTAAAACTTCCCTAATCTATAATTTGTAAAATGATTATAACAAAACCTTACTGAATAGTAACGTTCATCCGAAAATTGAACTTGGTCATCAGTATTTGCTATGTATACTTCGTTTGTAAATTAATATAATATCTAGATTTTCACTTTGAAATCTTTGTCGTATCACTAGGCCTATCACCCAGTATTATTTTCATACTTGAGGTGGCGGATATTACTATACCTATTTCATTTATCTATTTTTATTATTTTTTTTTTTGAGGGGGGGATATCAAGATTACTGTGAGGGAAGAAATTACATAGAAATATTAATTTTCATATTAATATTCATTTTCTTTATAATAATAATAATAATCCGTTTTTTATATAGCGCTTAATACATCGGAACGACGTGTCTAAGCGCTTTACAGATATATTATTACCCCGGTCATCGGATTCAATCAGTCATTCCCGCACACAATGTGTGCACATCCTCCACTCCCTGGGGAGTATTCCAGTCAGTCGCCGGTGGGGCGCACACAGTACTGGACAAGCTACAATGACTTTCTTTACTGTTCAGGAATGAATACTATCATTATTATTATTTGTTTGGCGTCACCTGTGCCTGGGAAGCAAAAAGCGAACTGAATCACTGTGACCCGTAGGTCTCTCCTCCCGATATAACTGATTGGGGGGAATGTAGGTGGACCACTACACCGGGGTTTCCCCTACTGTTGTTCGAATAGTGCAGTGGGTTCTTAACTCTTCTCTTCACTGGGCTTCCATTAAACGTCCTATCTGAGGGACGGGGTGTTTTCCATTGAACATAGCCTGCATGTATGAAACATGGGAGAGACGTTTACACACAACGCACTGGCTTAAGCCATCTGCCCGGGGTGGACTCAAACCCACGATCTTATTGGTTCGACGGGCAGACGCGTTAGCGACAGAGTCAACTTCGCTCTCTCATTTATACTGCCGTATAAATGGGGGGGGGGGGGGACTTAGGGCCATTGACCCCTAAACAGATTCCACAATTAAGAAAAAAATAATTAGAAGAAAGAAAAGGAAAGGAAAAGAGGAAATATGATAGAATTTTGTGGGTATGTTATGTAAAAATCTGTCAAAAAATAGATTATTGTATTAAAAACGTCATTTTTTGTTCAATCGCTTTGGTCGTTCACAGCTCTTAATACATTCTGCCCCATACGCCCTTCATTATTTTATTTATTCATTTATTTATCTATTTGGGAGGGGGGGGGGCATCCTTCGCCATTGGTAAGGAATTTGGGTTGCATCAGATTATATCGCCAGTAAACAATAAATTCTAGTTGATTTATGCAGCGTTGGATCCCGAACGGCACTTCAAAATTGTAAATAGTAGCCCATAGGGTATAATTATCTGAAAATGTTTAAAAGATCTTCATTTTGTTAGGTAAAACGTATATTCAATCCCACTGTAGTTTTATACAGCGCCACATATTTAGACATATAAAATCATTGTATCGTCTCAATTTGTTCATATCTACTTCAGATGGAAATGGAACTTGACCATGGTGTATTCCTATTTTGACGTTGTAATAACTAAATTTCACTTTTAAATGTTGCTGTAACGTTAGGGCTATTACCGAGCAGTATATTGATACATCAATGATGTATTCATGATTATAAAAGATTATACGAGATATGGCAACTTTACATTTCACTTTCTCCTGAAAGGTTATTGATTTTTTCCTTTTTTCGGTTGCTATTTTACATCGCTCTTTAAATTCGACTGTAGAAAAAAGTGATACCACAATTTGAGATACTATTTACCTAGCAGTGATCTAGAGGGTCCGTACTAACTACCTATGGTGTGAAACCTTTTCTGTGGTGTGGGTTGTACGAATCCAATTTTTACAGGTCCTTGCTCCTTGTCTATGTGTCTGATTTTGCTTTATCTTTTCAAATAATACGATTTTCAGGGAGGAGCATCCCTTGAAGGAGAAAGAATGGATAGATGAGTCATTCCATACTTAACCGTTGTTTGGCGTAGCCCCCATATTTTGACACCTAAGTAAGACCAAAGGCTAATTCAGCCCCCCCCCCCGATCTCGAATGTGGATCACGCGTTGCCTGTGGAAAAGTCTACGAGTCTTAATGATTTAATTACTTTAACAAAAAGACATTCAGTTATCAATCACACTAAATTATGCATAATACCTGCTTTCTATACTGTAGATAAGTAAATAAGTGTTTTAAAGGGTTATTTTTTGCAAGTATAAAGTTAATTGATTAGATTTATTGCTTTCTTCTGGATTCGTATTATTCGTATACACTCACCAAAATACAGGCATAATATGCTGATTACTGATTTGGCGTGGATCATAGATAAAGTGTACTTAAAACTATCGTTCAAAACTAAAATGATCTATACTACTGATTGATTATAACATGCACAATTAGCGGGAGAAGAGTTGCTATCATTAGAAGATTGCTTTATTGCATAACAAACAATGATAACTCAAGATTTAAGCTCATCAAATTGATCAATACATTCGTACAGCGGAAATGGAATGTCAAAAAACATCATTCATTATATGAGTAATTATTATAGAGATGAAAAGGATGAGGGGGACAATGGTGATGATGAAGATGGGTGGTCATGATGGAGATATTGCTGATAATTAAATCGAATGAAGAATTATTCCCGGAATAATTTCATAATAATCTAAACAGTGGCACAGAAATTTAACTTCAAATATTTTGTTGTCTCACCTGCATAGCAGAGTGAGACTATAGGCTCCGTCGGCGTCAACACCAAATCTTAACCGAAGGTTAAGTTTTTGAAATGACAGCATAACTTAGAAAGTGTATAGACCTATTTCATGAAACTTTAACATAAATTTAATCAAGTATTACTAAACATCCTGCCTGAGTTTCAGGTCACATGACTAAGGTCAAAAGGTCATTTATAGGGTCAATGAACTTTGGCCTAGTTGGGGGTTCTGTTAAATTACCATCATAACTTTGAAAGTTTTTGGATCTGATTTATGATTCTTGGACATAAGAGTAATCAAGTATATCATCGAACATCCTGTGCGAGTTTCAGATCACATCATCAAGGTCAAAGGTAATTAAGGTCAATAAACTTTGGCCATGTTGGGGGTTTCTGTTGAATTACCATCATAACTTTGAAAGTTTATTGATCTGATTCATGAAAGTTGGACATAAAAGTAATCAAGTATCAGAAAACATCCTGTGCGATTTTCAGGTCACATGAACAAGGTCAAAGGTCAATGAACTTTGGCCATGTTGAGTTATTTGTTGAATTTAACTTTATTACAATCCCCAGACAAAGTGCATAGCTTTAGGTCCCCCATCATTCAATGGCAAAATGAACGAGGCGATCATGGCTACTGCAAAATTAAATGGTCATAACATCAAATTAAATTATTTGAATGTGAAATTGAGCGGGAGAACCTATAATATTATGTTATTAACAAGCTTCACTCATGTATACATATAATATGGATGATAATACCAATGTGATATAACAATGATAGATGCTTATATAGCGCGTGATATTCGACAGATCTCTATGCGCTTTGAATTGTTGAAAATGACGCATATATATATATATATATATATAGATATATATATATATATATATATATATATATAAATTATTTCAGAGATCATAATTTACTCTGCTTATTTACTCTGAGCCAATCATGTGCTAGGATTTCAGTAGCTTATAACAATATCCACTGAGAAAGCACCGACTGTTTGTTCATGAAATGCACCCCTAGCCATCTATCATCCTCCCCAGATCCCTGACATGATGTACAACTTGTTAGCCGATCATGTTAAGATGGTGAAAAACATTGTCAATGGCTCCATCAATTTACTACTTGAGTTTTACTGCTATCATGACCTGTCGTGTAACGACGGTTGTCTTGGTCAATTGACGGCTTCTTCTAAATTGTATGTGGTATAAAAACAAGTCAAAACGTAGTCTCGATAACCCTCCCTAAATGAAAAAGGGATATTTGCCACTCTTATGATCATATATTTGTTACCTGGGTTTTACTCCAAAGTACGAAATTCATCTGAGGTAGCTTAATTTTTTAAATCTATAATCATGGTATATCTGATATTATGTCTTGTTATTTTTTTTACTTTGTTATGTTATGTTTCTTATATCACGAAAATCAATAAATGAAATGAAAAAAGGACGATTTGTATCATAAAATTGAAACCACCACCAGGAATAGGATTTTATAAAAATTGATTTTACTATAAGACAGTTTCAATGGCAATTGGAACGAAAATAAAAGTGATGAGACTTACTTGATGATAAAAGTGAAACTATTTGGGATGAAATGAAAAAAATAATCTGCATACACCTTGTTTTGAAAACCTACATCCTGAAGAAATTGATACAAACAATATCTGAAGCCATTGTCATGGCAACCAAATTAATCTAATTTGAAAAAAAAAATAACATGGTTGACAACACAATGGACAGGTGGAATTAGAATTGACTCAATCTGTATGCTTAACTTTTGACCCCCTCATTAGAACAAAAAGTACTTAAAATGTTCTGCTGGAGTTCTTTAAAAAGATATGAACTTATGTTGCCTTGGTAACACTTGGATTAAATTCTTTTTAAAATGTTACAAAGGGCTCGTTGCCATGGCAACAGCTTATTTCCCTCTAGAAAGGTAAAAATATTGATAAGAATTTAGAATACAGACATGTATGATCATCTTTCCATTTTCAATAATTTTAAGGTACTAATCGAGATATATATGTGACTAAATTTATAAATATAACATCTTAGACCATTGCCATGGCAACCAGATAACATCTAATTAAAAAAACAACATGGATGAGAAGGATATGGACAGGTGAAAAATACAATGAAAATTCACTTGATGTGCATCACTGTATGCATCAGGATTGACCTCAATTAATCTAGGGGAAACAATACAATGAGTGTTCTGCATGAACTATTTATCATTCTAAGAATGATAAACATTGAAGTTGCCTTGGTAATAATTGAATTCGATAAACATCAACGTTGCAAATGACCTGTTGCCATAGCAACTACTCATTTCCCCAAGAAAAGTACCAGTTTTGATCAGAAAATCTGTAGAATCTGATTTTTTCCTTTCATTTCCCCTAATTTTAGGGTAAGAATGGATATGTTTCCTGTTAACATTCAAATTATAGCTTAAGCCATTGTCATGGCAACCAAATAACATCTAATTTGAAAAAAATAACATGGTTGACATGATAATGGACAGGTGGAAAATGCAATCCATTAACTCAAGGTTTGACCCAGTCAATTAATTTTGAACAAAGATTACAGTGGTTCGCATTAGTTCATTAGAATGATAAAATTTGAGGTTGCCTTGGTAATGCTTGAATTTAATGATAAATATCACTGTTACATATAGCCCGTTGCCATGGCAATGACTCTTTTTTTCCCGAATAAAGTACCAAATTTGATCGAAAAACAGTTTAGAATCTGCATTTTGTCATAAATTTCCCCTAATTTTAGAGTGCAAAGCATTATGTTTGCTGTTGATATACAAATAACTTATGCCATTGCCATGACAACCAAATTACATCTAATTCCAGTGGCTTAATGTGGTTTATATGCAATGGTTTTAAGGGTGAAGTAGTATATTGTGACTAGTTACAAGGACAGCCAGTGGTCTGATGTGTCCAAGACCCTGAGACAGCTTCCAAAAATGAAGTTTGAAATGGCTGTTGATATATAAATGGACATAGCTTATTTCATATCCGTCTGGGATATATGATTTGGTGTCTAGACCATGGTTTCAATGGTCAAGTAATACACTATGACAAGTTACACGGACAGTCAGTTGTCCAGTATATTTAAAAAATCCAAGATGGCTTTGAAAATAGAGTCTAAAATTGTTGCTGCTGCATTAAAAAAACGTAGATTGTTTAATAGCCTGGAATAAGTTTATGCCATGGTGAAATGTGTCAAACTATACATTAGGACAAGTTACAAGAACACTCAGTGGTCAAGTATGTCAAAAATCCAAGGTGGCTTCAAAAAATTGATTATAGAATAGCCCTGTTACTAAAGAATTGACATATTTCGTGTAATATCTGCCAAGGGCATATTATTTTGATATCTAAACCATGGTTTTAAAAGTCAGTAAATACATCATGACATGGAACAAGTTACAAGGACAGTGAGTAATCCAATATGTCTAAACATCTAAGATGGCTTCAAACAATCGGGGTTTGATTGGAGTCTGTTGCTTAAAAATTGACATAGTTCATTGAAAGTCAACCAAGGAAAAATGATTTTGGTGTTCAAACTTTGGTTTAAAGTTTCGAAAAATACGTTTAGACTTGTTACAATGATATCCAGTTGTCCAAATTGCCTAAAAATCCAAGAGGGTGACCAAAATGGAATCTAAAATGACTTCTATCACTCAAAAATTATCAGAGTGCATACAACCTGTGAGAAACATCTTTGGTGTCTACACTGTGGTATGAAGGGTCCACTATTACATTAGGACAAGTAACAAGGATGGTTAATTTTCAATTTTGTCCAAAATCCAAGGTAGATCAGAGATCATGATATATATATATATATGAATTAAATAAAATTGAGTCAATCAAATGTTATGCAGGGTCGGCTGGAACAGTTCATAAGAGCTGAAGTGGGTTCCCTAGGTAAATGAAAATATTTGATTATTATAACTCTGGCTTACTAACTGATCTATCATGAATAGTTATCATGAATGATTATGCATTAACTTTTTTGCAGAAATAATAACAGACTTATGAATTGATTTTTATTTTTCCTTTATAGGTGTATTTGCAAATGGATTACAGCGACATTTTTATCCTCGTTCACTCACTATGGTTGGCGGCTTGATTGGGTCAGTCTGTGTGATGGTTTGCTCTCTCCAAGACCAATGTATTCCTAACAGTTTTCCTTTTCATTTCGGGTGAGGATTCGTTTCTCGAATTGAGCGTTCGGGTGACACCGTGATTCCAGAATTAAACATTAAACAAACAGGGTAGCGTTTAATGGAAGGATTTGTCGGACGTTTTATCCGACAGTTACCATAGTAACAATGCCTCTTAGCCAATCAGAATCATGGAAAGATGTCAGATCTGACTTCTAGTCCGACTAGAATGTTGATGAAACGTTCCCCAGGTCACTGCTACTTAACACCAGCAAACCACATTCCAAACATACCAGACGGTATGTTCATGTCATTGAAGACAAATCTTTCTTTCTTTTTTAAAATTTATCTTGAATTCGGTTTGCTGGTGCGATTATGAATGCATATTAGAATTTGTATCCCTCTTATGAATATTCATGAGTATTCTAGATAAACGATTGGTCAATTCGTGATCATGTGACAAAGTATAATTTTAATAGGAAAAACGTCGTTGTAGAGTTTTCTTCCAGCTCCGTATATTTTTCGATATACTTTCATGGGAGAACTGCGCATGCTTATGCTCGATATGTTCTCTCAACGTAAAACTGCGCATGTTCCCTGACCGCAAAAAATAAAAATAAATGCAATGAAATACAAGCTCTCGCTCAAATTATTTACCGACAATATGAAAAGTCAGTCGCAGGCAGCGTAACTCTCATTAACTGCAGTCGGGTAGAAGCCGCGCGCAGCCTACCCAGGGCAGGGACTGCATGGCTCGCATTAGCTCGACAGGCCTAAGTTAGGACTAGATCCAGCGACTTTAGAATCGATCTCGATTGGTTGCACGTCAGCAAGGACCAGGTTAAAGAGGGATATAAGACAAATATATCAGGCGTTTCCTTCGAAAGCATAGTGAGAAGTATTAACCCTCGGTTGGACTGCCCCTCGGGAAAAAATAGTAATTGCCAGTCCAACTTCGGATAAATAATTCCCACTCTCCTTTCTCAAAGCCTAATATATCTTAATTATAATAATGATTATAGGAAATCCCTAGGTCAACGTCTCCGTATGGCCTGTCATATTCTTTTACGGGTTAGTGCAAGAAAGCGCGTTGCCCGGCGCGTTACTAGTATAAGACGCGTTAATCGGCGCGTGATACTGCTCATGATATAGCGCATGATACAGCGCGTTATATATACCGTGTTTACACTTAATAGGCAATTGGTTCTGAACCAAATGCCGATGCAGAATCGGCATTTGGAATGCGTTTACACGTTGTTACAGCTCGCGGTTCAGAACCGCGAGCCGATGCAAAAACCTGAAATGATACGCATACCTACAATATACGTCATAATAAAGACAACGCTGGATCAGTGCGCTTACAATTACGTCACAATGGTAAAGTAATTGAAATGCGCACAAATTGCCGGTGCAGAATCGACTTTCTGTTTACACGTAGTAAAAAAGCCGATTCTGCATCGGCTCGCGGTTCAGAACCTACTACTTTGGTGGTGCAAATTGCCGGTTCTGAACCGCGAGCCGATTCAAGTTGCTCGCGTTTACACGCTATGAAAAAGCCGATGCTGAATCGGCTCGCGGTTCAGAACCGCGAGCCGATTCAAATGCCGATTAAGTGTAAACACGGTAATAGAGCGTTAATCAGCGTGATGAGGTGCGAACGGCGCATGACACGGCACGTAAAACGGCATGTGAAATGGCGCGAGATATTGGCGCGTGTAACGGCCCGATAAAAATTAATAAAGTAAAAAAGATAACTAAATAAATAAACTAGAAAATAAATCCATAAATAAAATGAATATCAAGTAAAAGATCTATATATTCTGTGTGGGGATTTCTTTGGGCTGGCAAACAGGTAGTATCTTTTTTGAAAACTAGTTGTGCTAATAAAAAACCAATATCTGAATGATAAGTATATATACCAAATACATATAATAGTTTTCTGGCACTGTAACCAACAACTCACTGTTTAGGAAATATTGACTGTAAATTAATAAGTTCAATGACCATGTAAAGCCAAGAAACGAGTTGATTGGCGCACGATAATAAAATCATAGTATGTTAAAAGTGTTAACCTGACCCAAAAAATATTTCTGAAAGATGATGTAGCTCTCCAGACCGTATAACAATAATTATAAAGTTACACTTAACGGTTAAAGCACTTGATTTTTTGTATACGGCTATTACTAGATGGAGTTTACTTACTCTGACCTTTGTACCATCCTCTTCATATCAAAGTTTAACAACATTTTTCAATGCGAAGTTGTCTTATCCTTGTATTCTATTGTTATGTATAAGCTACTTCTTTAATCCAACAGTGAGTCAAAGCTAATTTACAACTCGCGTTACTGACACTTTCTGAAATTACTTATCTTAAATATTTTGTATGTTTTTGGTAAAATTCAGAACCTTTACCAAAACATTAAACATATAGTTATATGTCATATTGAACAAACTGAATAATTCCCACTTGTCCTTATCTCTAGAAAGTATTATCTTTATTTTTTTTTACAGGAATGGGGTACGCAATGACTGTACTCCCCTCTGAAGCCTTAGTTATCTGTGTGTTTGGAGACAATTACTTGCTTCCATTCTGCGTAAATGCAACGGGTGGTGGTGTTGGAATGATGATACTGCCATTCTGTGTCCAGAAACTGTTTTCTATCTATATGGTTGGCGTGGGGCTCTCCTTATTCTTGGGGGATTCAATCTCCACACTGTCGTGTCTGGGGCGTTGTTCCAAGCACACGCCCCGAAGGAATCAGTCAAAGACGGACCGACAGAAAAGGATCAATTGGTTTCAACGGTGGCGAATGATCCTCTTGATGACCAGAATGATAAATGTAGCCATGGCAAAGGCAAACTTGGAAGAGTTTCACTACCCAACCGATGCTGCAGCAATGTGTGGGAACATATTTTGTCAAACTTCAGTGTGGTCAGAGAATTTCCACTAATGATCTATATGATGATAGCAGCGTTTCCCCCATGGTATATATAACGCACACGGGTTGGACAATATTCGTTATAGCAAATGCAGAAACTGCCGTCTTTCTCTCCATCGCTGGCGGAATTGGAAACACGATTGGCCGCCTTTTTCCATCTGCCCTTAACATTTGCGACAAAGACTTATTTACTTCTAGAATCTCTTTCCTAGCGTTTGGTGGAGTCGGGGCGGTGTCTTTTTGTTTGAACTCGGTAACGACAAGTTTTTCCGTGCTTATCGTTTTTACCGGCTTCAGCGGTTTGGCATTAGGGGCTAAAACTGTCTATAAGAGTGCAGCAACAGTGGACATTGTTTCAGAATCTTCTTCATCAACTGCCTTGGCTTTCGCGTTAATATGTTCGGGTATGGGAGAACTAGCCGGGGGGTTGACAGGTAAGAGACTATTCCTTAAGGCATTTAAGGGGAAGGGCTAGTAGAATGCCAGGACAATCCAGAATAGATCGACGCTTGCAATAAATTCGTTTGAGTAATTTTGTTGTTATTTTATTATAATAAGCAATCCTGTGGGTTTTGTTTGAAATTCAGATCAGCAGTCACTCTCTCAACAGTTATTCTTGTGATGTTACAACAATGCTACCCTAGTCAGAGCCTATACTATAAAGCTTATCTTAATATAATAGATCTATACGGAATAAAACAGAAATGGTTGATATTACATCAGCCGAATATACATAATTACGCCCTCCCCTGTTCAAATGCAAATTCTTGTTCTTTTTTTGTGTGTTCATTTGGTGATTGATTTTCTTTTCCTTGTCCTATCTCTCATTCAGGCAAAATCTGGGATGTAACCGGCTCTCTGGAAACAGCTTTCCTTTTTCTTGGACTTATTGATATTCTGGGTGTAGTCACTTTGTTGCTTAGTTTAATACACCAGAAACTGATGAAAATGAAAAGCAAGAGCAATGCAATCCAAGCGATGTGATTATTATTATCATTATTATAAGTAGTAGTAGTATCCGCTTTTCCCATTTTGCCTGAAACGATTGCAATGAATAGCAGGTTAAATGGAATGATAAAAACTACCAATGAGATTGGTGAAGACTTACTTTGACTTAACAAGTCATAAAAGGGGTCTTGCGCCTTTGACTGTCGGCATGTTATACATCATCATGCATGCATTTACAACAACGCCATAATCATATTGTCACGCATTTTGGTTGATGTTCCGATATTATCTTATCATGTTTATGTATATATGTCCGAACTCCTAGTTTAACCTTGTGGTCAGTGTATTGGTCGTTATATGCTTTTCACACTGCACTTTTTTTTCCTTAGCCCCACCAATTTCCTGGGGTTAAGCTTAGCCCACTTCGCTTTCACACTACGTTTTAGCAAAGTGGGCTAGCACGGTAAATAGTACGTTACTATCTGGCCCTGCAAAAAAGCAGGGTTAGCCGGCTTATTGTGGTGCTAGCACCACAATTGCAGTGCTAAGAGATGCAGTGTGAAAACGAAACAGGGCTAAGGAAAGTGGGGCTAGGCATTAGCCAATCACAGAAGTTGAATTGCACATTAATCACGCTCTGTATGGTAAAATCATCAATATTCATGAGCAGAGGAATAGTCCCGGAGGGCGTTTCATGAAAGGACTTGTCGGTCGTTTTATCCGACAAGTCCCATTTTATCCGACAGTTACCATAGTAACAGTACCTCTCAGCCAATCAACATCAGAGAAAGATGTCAGATCTGACAACTTGTCGGATGAAAATGTTGATGAAACACTCCCCAGGGTTAAGGCATTAACCCCGGCTCAGCAGATAGTATGGAGTTAAGAAAGACAGTGTGAATCGAAAAAAGATAGTATGGGGTTAAGGCTAGTCCGGGGTTAAGGGTAGTATGGGGTTAAGGAAATGCAGTGTGAAAAGCATATTGCTTGACTTTATCCTATCCTTGTTGGATTGATTTATCCTCTCTCTCTCTCTCCTGAATCTGGGTTTTCGCTGTGTGCTGGGGATGACCTTCATGCTATGTCCAGAAAATGTATATAAGAGAGCAGCATCTCAGTCAAGTTTAGTTTTTCGAGAGTCTTTTCCGAGCATAGTCTTACATGTATTCCAGTTTAGTCTTCATCAAGTTTAGTCTGAGTCTAAGTTTAGTTCAGAATTATTACAAGTTAAGTTCTTATAATTGTTCCAGTAGTTATCTCAGTTATTTTCATTTATCGCTGGAGTTATCGATTTATCATCCTCGCATATTCAATTGCACCTATACCACGTTTTGAACAGTAATAAACTACTGAACTTTAATTTCATGCGTAGTGACCTTTATTTCGCTTCCACGGTATTAATTAAGCTCTGGCCATCCTCGACATTAAACTCTTATAGCGAGACTCGTAGGACAAACTGAGCCGTCGTTACAATATATCCATTCTTTTCGATATGACATCTACTGCTCCATTACTCAATTCAGTCGAGAATGCATGCTTAACATGCAGCTTTGAGGAAAAAAGACCTTTGAGATAACCCCGAAAACAAATGCTTCTACCAAGGACAATCCATGAATCCGCAGATATGAGCAACGGTAACGCGCGTTTTTGTGCCGATGAAACCCCGTGACCTACGGCATTTCGATAACGACTTTGATGACCTAATAAAAAGGACATAAACTGACATTTACGAGTCGTATTAGTTCGCCCCGTGACGCTTATACATCGTAAAATGTTCTCATAAACTTTCGAGAGTTATCGGCCTGAATTCATTTTCCCCAGGGAAGCGCACTCTCACTTATTGAGCTGCGTATAGTATAGCCTTTGCTATGTCAGTGCAAGTAGACAGCACGTTGATAGTGCCATCAAAACAAACTTATAACGCCACTATGATGAATTCAGTGTGTTGCCTCATATTGCGTGCTTTGTTTATATATATATATAAACAAATATATCTAATCGATTGGGGGCCTTTGGAAGTATGTTTCCGGAAATGGAATATTTTCATATCTAGAGTAGATAGCTGTACCATGCAACTTTATCGCCGTTTTATAGTAATGATAATATTAATAGTTTAATTTATATATCGCGTCATGCTTTGGTTTCTAAGCGCTTTACATTTGAATTATTATTACCTTAGTTATAGGACTCATCACTGTTCCACACATAAAGTGCGCAATCTCCACTCCCTGGGGAATAGCTGGTCAGATAAACCGTTCATCGATGCACAAATGCCAATCTAATCACATTGACTTTCACGTCCTACCGGGTACCCATTTAACACCTTGGTGGACAGTGACAAACGTGGATGTGCCTTGCCAAAGGACGATAGCGCCGGGTGGAATTCGAACCTTTGACCCTTGGTTTAAGAGTCACAAGTGACTGAATCACTACACTACGACACCACCAATATATATATAGATGCAGTTGCCAAAATAAATGAATGATTGAATAAATTCTAGTGTATGTTGTGCTCGGTAATTGTTTTGGTTTTCACAGTGGTGCACGGATGGGGGGGGGGATTTTGGACCCCCAAATGTACTCACGACTAACAAAAAAAGGAGAGAAAGACAGGAAACGCAACGAAAACAATGGGTATGTTGTTATTACATGAATATTATGTCAGAATCTATCGCAAAATTTGATTTTTGTATTAAAAGGGTCCAAATTTTGCCCTGTACGCCATTTTTGGTTCTTTACTACTTTTCCCATAGTTCCCAGGGAGGGCCATCCACATTATGGTAGCAGAATAATGTAGGGAAGTTCTTTCCATTTTAGAAGTTTTAACATAGCTTACCCAAGGCATGCAAACGATTTGCGAAAAAGTCATGTGAAAAACTTAATAATAATATTAAAAGATAGGCTTCTGAATTCACTGAAATTATAGACCCATTAATACATAAAACCCGCAAATTTTCCAAATACATATGTATAAATTTATCATCTTCACACACGGGTTGTTCCAGGATATTTCGATAGGAGGGAGGGCAAGGGGACCTATTTCTTTTTTTTTTCCACTTGATACACGGTTTTATAGTCGCGGTCGTTACCTCTCTTTTTATATCTACTTGAAAGGAGGAGCGGTGGTGGTAATTCTCTTTCTCATCTTCATCAAGCCTCGCCCCTATTTTGTAAGCATTTCTGCATCATTAGAATGCATGCATCAACTCCACCGACAGTACCTCATGACGTTCCGCTCCAGCCAAAGAAACACAATTCGGATTATTTGACTATAGAGGGAAACCGATGTGATGACCCGAACTTGACCCAGTTTTGTGTCTCAGATATCCGTCATTAGGACTGCTGTTTCCAAGAACCCATCACGGCCCATTGCCAAATGGGTGTTTGAGATGGAGCTGGCGTTGGAGAGAAGTAGAAAACGTAAAGGGGGGGGGGGGCAGAATGGTTGCAGGCTTGCAGCGATTAATCAACATCGTAAACGTATTGATCGTGACAATCATCTCAGTCTTCAAACTTACATCTGGAGGGCGCTGTTTCCCGCTGTTTATGCTATTAACCCGTTGAAAACTGGATTCACGTGATCCCTGTACAAAACCTATTAAATCTACAGAATTTAGTATCAAACTGGTTAAAGTAGATATCATTTCAGGCACAGTCCAAATTTTTATTGAACCAATAATGATCATAATAAGAATAGCTGTGGGCGGATTGGAAATGCAATTTTGGAGTCAGTTTCTGTAACTGTTCAGAAAAAATTGTTCAGTAAAATTGAACCGTATACAAATTTATGAAAATCGACGTGATCAACGTTGTGTATTGCAGGCTGAATTTGCCATTCGGTGCATGATTTGCAATGGCTGCATTTTATCGGTTTATGATCATTGGTCTAATATGCCAATTCGTCCAATTACCAAGTTGTCTACCATCATTTGGTCCAACATCAGTTCGTCCACTATCCACATGGTCTACATTCTATTTCGTCCATTCATCATCTTGCCAATAGGATATGACGAAATGGTCATAGACGAACTGGTATTTAGACGAAGTGATGATTTGACCAAATGGTTATTGGGCCAAATGGTTGCTAGACGAATTTCTTATGGACGGAATGGCATTAGACTGAATGAAGGTAGACCATGTGATGAGTGGACGAGTTGGCAATAGACGACTTGGCAATTTACCGTTTTCTCAATGTCTACATGCGATTGTAATGTAATGATTTACTCGCAAGATGATTCGTAGTCTTTAGAAAGCACTCAGTCAGTTACGACTTCAGCCACCTTCAGAGGGAAGGCCTTTTCAACAATGAGGACTACTTATATTACAATATGGATTTTATCCCTCAAAAAATATTTTCAGATTTCAGATTTTTTTTTCACTTGTACACATCTGTATTCATGCCCTATAGTGATTTGTGGGTTTCGCGGATGACAAAGTTTTTTAACACTTTCCGACGACCGCAGCCAATGCCTCGTTGCAGTTTCTCGCAATATTGATTTGCCAAGGAGAAAAGAAAGAGACAGAGAGAGAGAGGGGGTGGGGTGAGAAACAGAGCTCAAGGCCAATTGAATTACAGGGGAAGATGTCAAACAAGGGAGCAAGAGAGGTTGTGTGAAAGGAGATCATGGAGACAGATGGGGAGATACAGAAAGAGAGCGAGGGGGAGGAGAAATAGGAGGGTTTGAAGAGGAAAGGTATGGGAAAGTTTTGCAATGATTGTAATCGATAGGAGAGATAATTATGATAATAATGATAATATATATATATACATATATATAGCGCTTGATACAAATGTTTCTAAGCGCTGCATACTATTACTCCGGCTTTTAGCACGGCTACCCTGATCGGGCGCACGAGCATTCAAGGAATTCCTTCCTACCGGGTACCCATTTACTACACCTGGGTGAAGAGTGGCAAACAACGCCTTGCCAAAAGATATGAAATAATGCCCCAATCAGATAGGGGAGCTGGGGGGGGGGGAGGAATCAAACGTTCGCATGAGTAGTAAATGAAGGTGCTTTTTGGTGTTCGGGTTTAGCACCGTTGGTTTAAGGGTGAATCGGGACGAAGGAATTAGGAGGGTTGAGCAGACAGAAATATATAATAATAATAATATAAAAATAGGCATAACTGAACCCATATCCCACCCATGATGGCCTGCGTGCCTCTATGTCTGACAAGGCGCTTTGCATTTTGTAGCTGTCACATATTACGGGGCGGGTTAATCAGATTATGACTGAGCACGATCTCCGAAATGGGTTTGACCGCGAAGTCATGGGCGAGTACTTTGTGGAAGTCACGCATGCACGTACCTTCAGCCTTTTTTTCAGCCGTTGCCAAAGGACGTCTGTGATCACCATTCTTATCTTAGAGTTTGTCAGCATCCTCCTGACTCGCGATTTTATCATAAATGCGAAGTAATAAAAAAATCTAAGCGAATTCAAGCTTCATGTCCTATACAGTTTGGGTTTTACGACTGGAATCGGATATGTGAGAGCGGGAAATAGGCAAAGTAAAGTGCCAACTACAATTTGGCGGGATGATACTAGTAATATATTTACGACGACTACTACTACTACTACTACTACTACTACTACTACTACTACTACTACTACTACTACTACTACTACTACTTCTACTACTACTACTACTACTACTACTACTACTACTACTACTACTACTACTACTACTTCTTCTACTACTACTACTTCATACTAGTGCGACTGTTGCCACGGCTACCATGATCACTTCTACTTTTAAGAAGTAAGAAAGATGGTGGTAGTGGAAATGGATGTTTAGTAAAATGATCCCTCATCATTTTCCCTTTCAAGGAAATGTATTTGTAATCCTGTTAGAAGACTAGGACGACATTATGACGAAAGGTTGTGGCGTTGAAGTGCTGCAGAGAGGGATATTCAATTCATTAGACGGGGTCTTACTATTGCCACATCCAAATCTGCCATGCTTCTCATCTTCAAGGTGAATATGGTTATAGAGATAAAGACTCCCGACCCTCTCCCCCCATTTTCTCGTCCTCTCTTTCTTCCTTTCTGTCTCTTTCCTCCCCTTTCTCTCCATGCAGACCTTCATTTTCTTTTCTTTCAATTTATTCTCTATCCCAAGTTCACTTTTGCTACTTCCGACTACTGTCGTAGTCTTATACATATTCTGTCATTTAAAATAACAAAAGTACAAAACATTAATGGCGGTTTTTGGAACAACCTTCTGAATTCCCTTCAAACAATTTATTGATACACAAAACAAATTCAAAACAGCACATAAGACTTACCTATTCAATTCCTCTTCAACTCGATAACCAATTTTTTTCTTTTATTTGTTCTCAAGAGAATAGAAACATAGTTTCATCATTATAATCGAAATCCATCTCCCCCAAATGAAAAGAGCAAAATAAAATGGGGACAGCTTTTGGGGCTTCTCAACTTCTCCTTGGCCCCTGCTATTATAAAATCTGAATCCGCCCCTGTTCCATTCTTCTGGCGATTATTTTTACTGTGCCTTTGCTAATCCCGCAGCTTATGCCTTGGTCACATTTTGTTCTACGGCGGCCGTACGGCGAGTCGAAAAGAGCCGTTTTAACATCTTTTTGGTACCAGCTACATAAAGGTGGTTTGAATAAAAATTAACAAAACGGCTGTTTTCGACTCGCCGTACGGCCGCCGTAGAACAAATGTGACCAAGGTATTATCACTTTTATTTTACCTTACTCTTTCACTTTATTTGCTGTCCTTTTCCTGTCCCTTTTAGTTATTCCCAATATGTCTTGTTTAGTCATTCAGATAATATGACATGGGCCTTTTTTAATTGCATGGATTTTCAACCAAAAAAATATGCGGCCATGGTGACGCAACAGGGGCATCAAATTTCTCGAATAAGTAATCATCGGTTAGAAAGTGAGAAATATAGAAGACAAAAAGGAAAGTGGGAAGCGATATCATAATGCCAATCGCTTTAGAAAGAAGTCCTAAATACGGGAAGGTGAATTACCACACGATATTAAAGCCTTTACCTACCCACTTCATGATAAACAAAGAATGAATTAAAAATGGTCGAATACATTCCACAGGCCCGCATATAATACCGCCCGGTGGTTTGCTATGCGTAAGGTAAAAAACCTTTCATCTAACCCCTTTTAACGTCAATCAATGAAAGAAACAGTAGTGGGTGGAAACAAGTGTAGTTTTTTAAATGCAATCTGGGCCCCGTAACACAAAGGTTAGCGATTAATCGTACGCTTGATTTTCACGATTGATTGAAGTTTCATTTGTCATGTCAAGTTACTTTTTTATACATTTTTTGTATTCATTGCGTCAAATCTATGCAAGCTCACTAGATATGTGGAATTGGCAGTCATGATATAGTGACGTACATAATCACGTGATAAAACATATTACCACCTAGGACAACTAGGGTTGTATCAATGATTGCTGAAGCAAAGCGTTACACTATACAAATGCTGCTTAAAATCTTAAGCACATTGTTTAAGCACGTCACTCTAAGGTTAAAAAATGTATGCAAGATGTTTAACATTTTACACAAGTTTTTTTTTTCAAATAAGTTGTTTGAAATTTTAATCAGGTCGTTTAAAAAGTTAACACAATTATTTTTAATTTTAAACAATTTATTGTTATCAACATGTTATCTTTCCGTATTAAACAGAATCCGAGATTAAATTTTTTTCAGATAAGAAGCATGCAGAAAATCAAATGCATCAAGGACAACAAAGAATCCATAAAATTGTTCCGATCGTTTTTTTTTTTTATAGAAAGATCGGTTATGCTTTACTTATGACTAACGATGTGTTCCAATTAGCAAACCGCCCACTATCATGACTACGAACAACGTGGCTCAGCGTGCCTTGATAACATCTTGCATGGTATCGAAGATTCCAAGAGCGCATCGATTTTAGTCTCTCTTCCCAGTCATCGTTGTCATAGTGATATTGGAGGAGAGAGGTGGAGGAGGAGGGACCGAGGAGATTCACCTTCATTCAGGTGGGTGTTTCATATAAACGCTGCTCGTAAGTTACGAGGTACCTTAGCGACTGGTGATCCTTTCTTGCGGTAAATGATGCACACCAGATTTTCATCGGTGTTGATGTAGTTCCTTAGAAAGGGTCGCCAGTCATTTGTAAAGTCACTCGTAAAGTACGAAGACATTTATGAAACCCCCACCTGGATTCAACTGATCCCCATCGTTTCTCGCTGGTGTTATTGGGGGATATCGTTTCATTGAGTCGATAATGAAGTGGAGGTGCCGTGGCCGAGTGGTCTAAGGCGCCTGGCTATACATAAAAAGTCCGGGGTTCGATCCCCGGCCGCGGCACCTATGCCTGTGAGCAAGGCATTTAAATTGCAATGCTCTTTTATCCTGCTTTCAAATAAATGGAAATGCTATAGGCATTATTGGTAACTTGGTGTGCACTTGTTTAAAAAAAAATAATAATAGTCGGTGATGGAAATTGATATTACGCGTTCCCTCACTCTCGTAATTTTCCTTTCGAATTTTCGATGTAAAAGGCATTGTGATTATGTGATATGTCAATGATATTATAGTTGTTAATCAGTAAATATGGTAATATAATATTATTATACGTAAAACATATTTCCTGGATAATAGGCCTACGAGCATAAGGAGTGTGTTTGTTTGCAGCTCCTTACGACAGTCTACTTAAGCTAATTCAACAAGTCCAAGTCAACAGCCTTTAATCGTATGCCTTTAAGTACATCGCATTTCTTATTGCACACATTTCTTTCCCAGAATAAGTGAATATAGGATTAAGATGAAAACAGTTTGATATCCATATCACTGACGTAGAAAAAGCGGGGGGGGGGGGAGCGGAACGATTTTGAATGTTACATGTATGAGGGCTGAGTCAAAAGTATGTGTGGGTTTGAACATGCATTAAATCCCGATTCGAAATTCGATGTTTTTTTTCTCCCTGTTTACACGTTTACTGAAAAACAGTGTGTGTGTGTGTATGTGTGTGAGGGGGGGGGGGGGTTGGAAGCCCGCAGTCACATGACCCCGGAGCGTCAGAGAACACTTTAGTGAAGGAAAGTGCAAAATATAAATGACATTTTAACTTTCAATCAATACAATAAACCAAACACTGATCCCCCAAAGCATAACTTAATACTTAAACGTTTTGCTACATCCTGGCTACCTGTAAGAGAGAGAGGATGGGAATGAGAGAGATACGATGGAGATCAAGTCCCAGCCCTTTTTCAACCCCACTCCCAAAATAATTAAATAAATGAGTAAATATAAATGAAAATAAATACAAAAATTAAATTAGCTAAATAACTCAATAGATAATTAAGATAGTTAAAATAAATACACGCAAATTTAGAAAGAAGAAATCCAAATACAAATAAAAAATGAATGAACAAATGAAAACCATAACAAATACATAAGCAAAAATTGAATAAGAAAATACAAATAAAAAAACAAATAAAAAGATGATTTAAAGAAACAATAACACTTCAATACAAAACAAGCAAGGTACATCATTTCTCAACAAGATGGGGATGGGGGGGGGGGTGGATAGTCAAAATAACCACTAGGACAATTCCCTTCCTTGTACGAACAGCTTCGCCGTTCATTGCCGTGCACTGTCACCGATATTCAATATTTCCCTCGACGGTTCCAGATGAATCTCATTCACAAGCATCCTTGACATCGAAGATGATGACCCGTTCAATATTGACCGAGAATGACAAGTCAAACATATCCCATACGGTTCTACCGGTAAAAAATTGTTGTTCTGTAGATATTCGTAATATGATGATTTCATCAATGTATGGTCACAATGCTCGAGTAGCATTATGGCTTGTGCGGTATAGTAAAAAGAGTCCAGGCAAATCCAAGTATAACCCGAATGAAAAAAATGAATCATAATTTTTGAATAAATATTTAAGTTGAATTATTATCATTTTTATCAAATTATCATCAAGAAAAATCTTTGCAGTATCTTACTTGAAAAGGTGCAGTCTTTTTGAGGCCACGGAAACTGAATTTTTATTTACCAGAGAATCTACCCCTATTTCATTCTCCGGAAGACCAAAATATATTGATTGGATCTTTGTACGATTTCTATCTTTCATTATATCATCGGTTGTGACATTTGAAAGTGCAGTAGTTAGCAAAAGGTGTTGGCAAAAAGTTCAAGCACCCCATAGACACATGTTAGAATTATTTAACCTTTGGTTAATTCCCATCAGACGTATTTATATACCAATCATACAATAAAAGGTATACATGTATAATTATCTGCCCACTTACATGCATATCGACCACGTCATACACATCACTTCTTATATAAGCATTGGACAATCTACAAATTGTTGACTCTTCATAAGGTTCTTCGTCTTCATACTAATGTCATACACTCTCAAATTGTTTTAACCAACACCAAAGTTGGTTAAGACATGAATCTACCAAGTGTTGGTTAAAATAAATTTGCATGCAAAATTGGTTGGTTAATGCCTTAACCAACTTTGGTGTTGGTTAAACCAATTTCTGAGATTGTATTGTAGTTGGGAAAAATTCAAGCGTTATGCTGATCGATTTTGTCCTCCTCTAATTCAAATTACCTTCATGTGAGGGGCAGGGCATTTTAATGGACAGTGCTGTAAGACCGGATAAGCAAAGCCAGGGTCAAGCCAGTGTGCGAGGGGTCAATGACAATGCCAAGTGCTCAATGACAGGACTTCAGAACTCCGAGGCCAAGACCAAGGACTGGGAACAAAGCGGAGGCCACATCAAATTCCTCGAGTCCAAGGTCGGGTTCGATGATCACAATACGTCATATGCTTATCCATAAAAAAAAATAGTCCATAATACAAGAGAAACATTCTTTTCTGCACATACATGTATCACCAAAAATGAATTTAAAATCATGAAGAGAAAGGGGAAAAAGGGAAATAATATCACAAAACTGATATATTTGACACAAAACACATGATCAATTAACTGATCGTCACCTTCTTTTGTTCTGAAATACGTTCTTACCTCGTCCAGGGATCTATACAAGACAAAACGCTCCAGCCCAAGAACAAGACATGTGGAGCCCGTGGCCAAGGACAATACATCCGAGACTAAGTCCAAGTCCAAATGCCTTGGCATTGTCCTCGAGACGCACACCTTTGTAAATGGGCCAATGATACAATAAGGCATAAAAATGATCAAGAAGTAATTGTCTATCTGTGCGACATTTAAAAATCCGCATAATGATTGTACTTTTTATATTCATTATCATTGATAAACGGGTTTGAAATTCTACCGCATACCAAGTAATTCTAGTTTTTTCTGAAAATATTTAAAAAATCGGTATGTGAGATCTTATAAATTATGTCTTTCATAGTGTGGGGCTTTTGCAGAAAACTGTATGATACATACCCTCTGTACTATAATGTCTAGAACACTTCAACCAAGTTATTGTTCCGATTATGATCTTATAATCACAAGGATTATAAGGCTGGTTACACAGACAGAATGAATGAATAGATTCTTGTTGCGGAGAAATGGTTAACCGCAAACAAAATTATTGATTAATTCGATTGATCTCAAGGGATGCAAGAAGAGGCATATACATTACTGCCTTAAAACTTTGTACAGAAGATCGGTGCTTCCACTCTAAAAACAGAGTTAAAAAATTACCCAATCATGCCAATATTGGGTAGAAAGGGAACATGCATGTTTGCTGGGTATTTTTTCTCTCAATATTGGGCAAAATGCACGTTTGAAGGGTAAATTTCAGCGCAACATTGCGTAAAATTTACAAATACTTGGTGTCTCTTTTACCCAACAAGCATGCATGCATATTCCCATTTTACCCAATATTGTGTAAAGTTTTTAGAGTGTAACCCAAACGTACTGTATATGTTGATTTAAATGATGAATAATTAAGCAGAACTCATATTGGAAAAGGTATTGAAAAGATTATTCGTGTTCCTTTCACATCAAATATCTTTAAAGAACGTATATACAATTAAATTATCTGTTGATATTCATCATGTATTTTACTTTTTATACCGTAACCTGATTGACATGATCGATATGTTGTATACATGTATTATGTCTTATTTTATTTCATTCCATGTTCGGGGCATTAATAAAGGCCAACACGGCCCAAAGCTACCAATAATAAGTAATTATTAGGACGAGAAATGTGCCTCGCTTGTTATCATTCAATCTCTTCCAAGAACATTATAACATGTACTCTATTATCATGAATATACATGTATATTACATAATTTGAAAGTTACCAGCGAACTGTAAAATATACTTTCTGAGATTGAGTAAAATTATTACAATTAGCGAACAAGCGCTTTCCATCCCACATTAAGTCTTTTTAATTTTAACTATATGCAAACTTTTGATATAACAGTCCCCATATCTTTTTTTAACTGATAAGATAAATCCCTGGATTCATGCAGGTCAATTTCTAATGTATTGGCGTAGATACTTCATGGGTACTAACCAGTCTTCTGTTGGTCCTGGACCCGGGGGGGGGGGGCACTTCCATATTCACGAGTGGCTACCATGCGCGACCATGGGGTCTCGAAAAGCACCCTGAACACGTATTTTCCATATACTGAAAATGCACCCCTTAACAAGTATTGGCGTGTGAAACCCTACCCTTAACAAGTGTTGGAAACAAAACGATACTCTTGGCAAGTATTCCCTGAATTGAACCCCTAAACAAGTACAGCAATATTTCAATTGTCACAGACGTCGGTCGTCGGTTTTACCTTTACCTATTGGGTTTAGTCTAGTCCAGCCCCACCTCCCACACCTCGTGCAAATCGGTAATCTAAACACGTAGTGTTGACTCTTGGGGCAAAAAGTACATCCTTTATATAACATTTTAGTCTTAATTGTTTATACCGTCGCAAATTTGACCCTAAACACGTAGCTTTCCTAGTGAAAATAGATACCCTTTTTTCATTATTTTAGTGTATTTGACACCCTTATTACGTTACGTACGTAACGTGCCCTATCTTGAAAAAGACATCCTTTTTAATTGTTTTTTTTTGGTCGCGCATGGTATCCACTCGTCAATGTAAGTGCCCCCCCCCCCCCGGGGTCCTGGAAAGGGCCATGCACCTAAAATCGACGTTTCGTATGTTCTTGTCGTCTTTTGGAGAATGCTCACAAAATAATACATGCACTGCAAAAGCGCCGGTGTTCATTATTACACCAGCCTGGTATCTATTATCGGTCCACATCACAGAGGTGTTAAAACAACACCAGTCTGGCGTTAGGCTAACACCAAATTGGCATTTAAGCAACACGGATTAGTGTTAAACCAATATCGGTTTGATTCTTAACTGGTGTTGTTACAACGCTTCTCTGGTGTTGACCGATATAGACACCAAGCTGGTGTTAAATTAACACCGGCGTGCCGCGGCGTTTTGGTAGTGTGGTGGGCCGTCAAGCCACTATCCTGATTCCTTCTTCACCATGGAAACCTTCATAAGCAAGGGTGTAATCGAGACCGGCCTCGGGTCACGTGTACAAACTCTAAGGAAAAAGGTTTTCTCTGGTGGTCTTGTAACTCGAAAGTGCCGTCCTCGACTACATCCCTAGCTGTGCAGAACTTACACTGAAAAAAAAATAGTTTAATTTCAAACTGGTGTTCTTTCAATACTAATTGGTGTTGTATAGACGCTTATCCTGTGTTAGACCAAAATCAAACTGGTGTTGTTTAACACTTCTCTGGTGTGGACATATACAGATTCCGGGCTGGTGTTAAATCAACACCGGAGTTTTTTCAGTGTAATGATATCTGCGTCTATCATTGATCCAATTATCAGATCATTACTTGCAACAACAAAAAATCTAATTGGCATGGCGTCTTTTTATTTTTTAATGTTATAATTCGCTTTTGTGCATACCTCTATCATCCTGTGCAGAGCAGTAGTCTATTACGTATCCTCTTTCAAATGTTCTACTTGTTTTGGAACAAACATTGGGGCTGATGTACAATCGATATGTTTGCCATAAAGGAACGGAATCATATGGTGATTAAGGGTGGGGATAATTGGAGTGGCGCATTTCTTGTTCAACAGATGATTTCGATCCCATCTGCGCGATTCGCTTCGAAGGCTTGACCGAACGGGTGCGTGGGCATGGGATCGATTTCAACCGGTCAATGAGTTATCGATCGAAAATCAGCTGATAGATTACATACCGATGCGGAGTAGACCTGGCGCCGACAATGTATGCGAAGTTTTTTTCACCCGCTAGCGATCCCTGGTAAACGCCCTCCCATGCGCGCGTAAACATCTGGTTATGTTCGCAAGGGACTCGTCGTCAAAAAGCTGGTTCCGTGACCGCTGATTTGAAGTCAGTATCGGGAATCAGGCAAATCGCATGGGATACTATCTGTCTTATAAAATCATTCTATTTTGCCCGCTAATTTAATTTGGATGGTTGGTGCATTGGGAGGTCATAGTGTGCGTCATTGTGGTGAATGAATCGGACTGTGATGCTAAATGAAATTACTTGAAAAAGTAAACAAAGGTCCAGTGACTTTTTCTAATGAAACGCGGTCCCCCAGCATGAGGAAGAAGATGGAATGAGAATGCAAAGTATTATGAAAGATATATAGAAATGTGTTTAAGAGGCGTACCATCCTGGGGTTCGCTGCCATTAGAAATATGCAAGTTCCATGCAGTGGCGTACCTAGGATTTTCCACAGGGGGGCAAAACCGTCCGCCAAAATTGACAAGGATTTTGTACCAGAAAAAATATTGACAAGCAAAAAAAAAAAAAAAAAAAAAAAAAAAAGAGCTTCAAGCTCGTCAGGGGGGGGGGGGGCAATAAAGGTCTTCAAGCTCGTCAGGGGGGCAGGGATACGTCCTTTGCATTGGTTGTGGCTCGTCAGGGGGACAGACTGCCCCCTCTGCCGCCCCCCCCCCCCGTAGGTACGCTAGTGGTTCCATGGCTTCAGCACCCCAAAATTGTCCTTGGGGCTGCTGCATGTGTTATTTTCCATAGGCAACACCCCCTGGAAATCCAGTAGGTATGACGAATGATAGAAATTTAATGAAATTGAACGACGTTTTGTAGGACCCCCCCCCCCCCTTCAGAATGTTCCTACGTGCTTGAAATAGTGCTCAAATTCTCCTTTTTTCTAATCGGAATATCAAAATTTTTAATTAAAAAAGCGTATTTAGAATGCCTTACCCATCCTTTTCCTGATTTACAAAACAGTGTCCCGTTTTTAGGAGAGATATATACCAGTAGAGGAATAAAAAGTTTGCACCCGTATATAGTATGATGCAAGATAAAACATAATCCTATCAGCCCAAAAGGCATGACAGGGGAATAACCGTATACATCCAGTTGTTGTGTGTCCAGACGATCAATTTTAGAAAGTCATTTGGAAAAAGATACAAGCGAAGTTTCATCAATTTTTAGTACAAAATGTTATAAAGAACAAAATAGAAGATGATTGCAACTATTGAATTCATATATTAGTGTAATCCAAAGACAAAAAAGAAGGCTTCAAAAATATAAAGTGTCCGGACACTGTCCCGATCCCCATCCTACTCTATACTTGGCCATTACCGGCGATGATTTATTTTCTTAAGAACCTTGCGTTTTTCTGTCCTAACCACAGGTTTGAAAACTTTGAATACAGTTTATGGATTCTATTTTTCAAAGTCTCACTATAATTCAACAAAAGGAAAACATTGGCAAATCAACACTAATCTCTCAACCACGCCAGTGCCACGCTGAATATTATATATATATATATATATATATATATATATATATATATATATATATATATTTTTTTTTTTTTTTTTTTTTTTTTTTTCTTTACGATTCATGTTCATGAATAAATGTATGTTGTATAATCTTTGACAAAATAAAATCTAAGCCGACGCCGGGGGAGGCGGTGTGATATCGTAGGAATGGAAAAAGGTTGCTGGCGGATAATGCTATAAAGCAAGCCATTTTGCGTTGTGCCAGAAGACGTCGACGACGCATGTGCTTCAAAAGCGGCCGTTCCGACGTTTGTTTCTTGTTTGCGACTTCAGATGCGCAGGAAGGCCATGTGAACAGCAGCTACTCTCGGACGGTGAGAAGAACAAGTACTTGTCCTTAAGGGAGGGGGGGGGGGATGTTGGAGAAACACATGCATCATTCAAAAGTATATCAGCCACTGACTTTATTTTCACATCAAACTTTTGACATGAACTTGTCCTCCGTGTCAAAAGGGAAAACCACAACATTCATTTTACAACAAGGTGAAAGAAACGATCGACGCGCTTGTCCCCTTATAGCTTACGGACACCATGCTTTGTTTCAGTGACCTTAAAGCCAATCGCTCGAAAATGGCTTTGAAACAAAAGAAGTGCTGTCAGCGGGTTATTGTCGGCCACTTGATGTTTATATCAAGTCGTTATACATGTCAACAAACCTTTTTGAAAGAAAAGCAAAAGACAAAGGTGATCACATTCTAACGATTGGGAATATCGATCACGAGCTTCACCATCCATGTTCACTATACCTTTCGATTGATACGGTTGGCAAAAAAGACAGAGACATAAACTAGTTTCTTTAATGCATAAACATTTATCAAACAGACAGTACCTTATGAATTACATATCTTTATACAAGTTAAGAATTGGTGAGAAAAAAGGGACATTTATCAAATCATTCGACTTAACGAACGAGAGGATAATTAATCCGAGATAGAACACGATCCGTGTCATCCATGAAATATAATGTGTATACTCAGTGGCGGATCAAGGGGGGTGGACACATCCTGCCTAGCCCCCCCCCCCCCATGAGAGCCATTATTTATGTAAATATATGACGTTCTAACACGAGCCCACCCCCACCTTTTGAAAGTTACAGTATATATTTCTAATGGGAATACATGTATGTCGTTCATACACAAATGGGGACCCCTTTTTGTCAATTTTTACTCGGGAAAATGTGCCACCCCCCCCCCATCTTTTGGAAAATCCTGGATCCACCCCCTGTGTATACTTTATACAATATAGGAACGTTGAAGAAGGGAAAAAGTGTGAGTATGGAGAAGTGCTCTCGAAAAAATGAACTTAGGGATGGCCTGCAATTTTATTTTAATCTACTGATTAGATTAAATGCAGAGCGTAAATGGCAGGTCAGCCAGCCGACAAAAAGGCTACTTAATGAAAATTTGATACACAAAAATGGAGCCTCTCGAACAGAATACTAATGTTATCATGTTACCTAACCCTTCTCTTTTGTTATGGATTTTCTTCCCTTTATTGTTATTAATCCATGGACGACAGACTTGAAAGTACAACAATCTTTTGTGCATGGACAGTATATACTATACTTCAGATATTCAATTATGTATACAGTACATGTAGAGTTCAAGTCTTGGTATGTGGATTCATTGTTATTAATTTCAGTGTAACTTTTAAACGTGACTGTTCTTGAACTATTTCGAGAGCTCGACTCTGCCATACACTCTAACGAGAAAAATGCAAACCAATATGGCATCGGAACACATTAAAAGGTGTGATTTTTTTTAGCTTTCACGGAGGGGGGTCTCCAGATTAATTGAAAAAATACTGTAATTTACGTTATGAATGTGACAAATCCCCAAGTCCATCTCTTTGTCAAAGTGGGTTGAAAACAGAATATTGTTGCTTGTACATGATCTTATTTTCGGCCTAATTTATTTCCCAAAGTTCCATTCAAAATGGCCCGAAATGATTTTTTATTTTATTTATGACTGAAATACTCGCTGGACATACACTCAGATCGTTCTGTTTTCTCCATTCATTACTCGAAATCATAGTTTTGTTATTATAGACTTGGGTTGTTCTCACATCCGTATACTCAATAAGATGGAAATTCGCAATTTTTTATTCATGGGGCCCGGTCTTATAAAGAGTTGCGACTAATCCGATCATCCACAAACATGGAAAGCCAGCAACTTCAACCTCAGTCAACATCATTTTAAAATGCTTGTTTGTTCAAAAACATTTTCTAGATAATCATGCTGTATATCCACAAGTTCATTGTATTTATTGAAAATTCAGTGTACTTCTTTTTCGTTTACAAAGGACTTGTGCATATTTTCTGTAAAAAAAATGGCATGGGGGGGTGTCCATGTAGTTGATATTGATCGGATCAAATACAACTCTATGAACGATGGGTGCCTGATCTATACTCCCTTCAACCTATATTTACTATATAAACAGGGGGGGGGGGTAAAAAAAAACATAGAATACCGTTCGACGAAAAAAAAAATTGTATTTTGGGACCCCCCCCCCAAAAAAAAAAAAACATATATCTACCTGTCAGTTTAGCCAGGATTTTGTACTCATCCAAGACTTGCATTTAAATATTATACTTCATTTCGCAATTCGAACTTCAGTATAATGTAATCAATATGTATCGTTTCTTTGAAAGACAGTTGTGTGCATACCATGTCACTTCAAGTCGTCATGTGATATTAAAAGATTTTTTTTACTTTTCCAGTTAGACTAATTTCGAATACTCATGATTATCCCAATGAACCCCGACTCATGATCATACATTAACACGGGATTTTCGGTTTCTCTCATCCAATTTATCGGACATTTTTTTTTAGAAGTACATTCACCCGATAGCCGAAAGAGAAAAAAAGGTAAGACGAAGAAAGGTTACTCCAGGGTACATGATCATCGATATGAAAACAGTGGATAGAGAAACAACGCGCTTATTTTGAGGCCACTGGAAATGAAACTCCGAAAGTTAAAGCGCGCACGAAGTTCCACACTTTTTTGTCTCTCTCTTACGTTTGCGTGTGCGTGTTGTTTGTTACAAGTTGGTATGGCCCAATTTACTGTTAATTGTTTTAGGATTGATTGATTGATTGCATTTATTCTTTTTCATTCCAAAATTTAACAAAAGTTACAATGGAAAGCAAAACAAAACAAAAATAGTATACAGAACTGAAAAAAAAGGAACCCACTGGAAAGCAAAACATTTTGATATGGGTTTCATGCAATCTTGTATCTTTGCAATGGTGAAAACAAATGACGGCCAAGAAAGGAAAAGGTTGTCATGGTTGATCTCATCTCTTTCTGACTTGAAATCCATATAATGAATATCATTCTTCAAATTATGTGTATCTACTTATTGTCGTTCGAATCCTCTTGGTATCGAATTTGTTAATCGTTTTAATAATAATGACAAAAAAACTCGAATTTTCTATGACAAAGTCTAATTTCTCATTTGTCCATTTTTAGATGGTTGTTTTCTTATGTATTGCTGATAAGCACAATTTGATTATTACGCATAAGCACTATTTAGTGTGTATTTTACAACATTTTCCTGCTCTTTCTTATTATATACTAGTCCTTTGAATTAGCTTTTCTCTATATACTCGTTGTTCCCATGGTTACGTTATCATACTGTATAACTTACACACTCTCCGACGCATATTTTTGCTTTTTTTAATTGATTGTATATTTCTTTGATGTTTTTCTGATATGCCTGATTTTAAGAATATATCAACACGTCAAATCCCCGATCATTATCTGATATTTTTTTCTCCTGATGATAACGAAATATATGGTCCTTATCATAATAACTTATTGGTGGCAGCACCAATAAGCCTTCTCTGCATTCTAAGCTGTCTCCTCGTTTCATAAATTATTTTTATTTCTTCTATATTCCAATATGTTTTGTAAATGTTATTTTTAATATATGAACGAAATAAATGCATATGAATGAATATGAATGAATCAATAGTTGATTAAAGTTTATCTTTATCAATGAAATGAAAATCGTAAATTAAAAAGGTCTGAACAATGAAAAAAAAAACGCTAAAGGGATCAAGCTTTTTATGCCAACTCACTATTTGACAATACCCCTGGTGAATAAAACAAACCTGAGTTTAGGAGAGTGTGAAAAGAAGATCACTTGGACAAGACAGGACTCTATTCTTGGAGTACTTTCTTGTCATTGAGTACTCCTGTAGCCTCAAGATCGTGCCTGTGGCAGTATACAGCGATCTCTGTCCATGAATGATATGTCAATACATTTACGAAGAATCTGTTTTCTATGAACCATATAACGCAGTTCCAAGAATCCGGGCTGGATATGGGGAATCCAGGCTGGATATGGGGAACCCCCTGTCTTATCCTATGGTGCAATTAGCATAAATATTGCTGGCTAGAAGGATTATGTGGGCAGGTGAGTGTTAGCTTCCTTAATGAAGCTGTCGATCTACTTAATGTACATACATTTGCCATGTTCCGAAAACATTAATTTCTTCTAAAAGCTTTATAACAACTTTTTACAGATGGCTTTTCCGTTTTTCAATCATTTTGGATAATAACTTTATATATATGAACTCCTCAAAACAGTTTGGAAATCTGAGTTTGGCCATTAATATACCCCGACTCCCAGTTTTACGCAATGCATATTTGATATCATTTAAAAGATCATTTAATTGTCTTTAAAATGATACGCTACGTGATATGATAATGTTTCACATGGAGGTGCAGTGCCTTGAAATGTGGGGCAAGGTCAAAATTCAAAAGTTGCAAAATGACACAATATTGCAAATCACTGTTCTTTTTTCCCCGTGGTGATCAAACACACCTCTGCACAAGCAAACACATAACACACAAACAAGCATGGATATTTCAAACCACGACTCAAATCATGTTATCTCACAGATGTGCATGTTAATGTTGATGTTAAGGTGCATGAAAACAACAGAAACGGCTGAGAAACACACTTATCAACACAGAAAAAAAGATCAGTGACTTTCAATATTGTGTCATTTTGAAACTTTTAAAGATATTATTAAAGCGGTGTGCCAGTCAAGGATATTCAGCTGCACACACGAACCGCTGCATAGATTATAGTATAAAGGCAGGACTTAAAGATTCCATTAATTTACAATTACGAGTAATTATGTTGCACTGTTCATTTTAAAATTATTTCTTATAATTTTACACGTTGCTCAAACTGTCCTATTTTTAAAGATCTATACGTGCATGACGTGTAAGTCTCGGTTTGCAGGTTTAGAAACTACCATGGGCCAGATATCCAGATAGCTGTGTCCCCTACGGTACTACACTGTTAGAAGATTTATCCTTAAAATAAAAGAAGTTCCTGCAGCAGAGTCTCGAGAACACCTGTAATCTTACCAGATTGCGTAATCTTACAGGAAATTGGTATTTGGTGTAGGGAACCTTACAAATTTCCTTGAATAAAACACCCTTTTCCCATTTTTAAACAGACCTGTCCTGTTAAATTGTAAAAAATTCCTGTTTTATGAATTTACATAATTATTTTGTTATTGCTTTCTGCAAAATCTTCTTTTTTTCTGTAAAATCAGTTTTTTTTTTAAAGTGTAGTTCCCCTTGTGAGACTGGAATTATGCAATCAAGGATTGTTAAACTGTCATTGACATTCATAACTAAATAGAAGCTTGGAGTCCATCCAAACTGACGTTCATTTAAGGGACAAGTCCACCTAACAAAAAGTTGATTTGAATAAAAAGAGAAAAATCCAACAAGCATAACACTGAAAATTTCATCAAAATCAGATGTAAAATAAGAAAGTTATTGCATTTTAAAGTTTCGCTTAATTTCGCAAAACAGTTATATGCACATCCTGGTCGGTGTGCAAATGAGGAGACTGATGACGTCATCCACTCACTATTTCTTTTGTATTAATATGAAACATGAAATATACCAATTCTCTCCTAATTGTCAGGTGAAACAAGGATTGATTCCTCCCTGAACTACAGTGGAATTGACATCGTTTTAATATGATTCAGTCACGTTGGTCATTGTTGTCAAATCTGTAAAAAATGAAATATTGCATAATTCAGGCAATAAGAAATCAAAAGAAATAGTGAGTGAGGGACATCATCGACTGTCTCAATTGCTTGTCACTGAGTTGTGCATATCACCGTTTTGTGAAAATAGGTAAAACTTTAAAATGCCATAAATTTCTTATATTACATCCGATTTTGATGAAATTTTCAGCGATATGCTAGTTTGAGTTTTCTCTTTTTATTCAAATCAATATTTTTCTGGGGTGAACTTGACCTTTAATTCGATGAGGCTTATTTCTATTGCTTGTTAAAGTCTGCTTCACACCTTGGCGAGTTTGGCTTGAAAAAAAAAATCGCAGAGCAACTCCTGGTATTAGCATATACTGCCTGACAACAATGAATAATTTACAGATTTTGTGTTTATTGCCTTTGCAATGATAACCAGCAATCGTTTGTCAAATTGACCAAATACTCAACAACAAATAGAGGCAACTTCTCGCAGAACTTAAGAGAAGATGCTTATTCAACGGGCGAGTATCAAAGTTCCAGCGACATCCAACTTTCCGAATTGACCCCGGACTGAACCCTCCCCCCACGCACAGTAAAAACAAAACCCCGGCAAACTTGTCAACGATCAAGAATTATCGATTCCAAATCCAATTCCAAGAAACGATTTATTGGCCAGTGATGAAAGAACCAGCGGGTGAGGATTCGGCCTCGCCGGAAAATAGTCACCCTCGGCCACGTTTAAGTCTAAAAGTGGCCGTTTGTTTTGTATATCCTTTCGTGGAACATTCGCTGTGTTGCAATACTAGCAATACTTTAAACACATATCGTATATATGCATCATTATACACACCGTTGATTTATTTACTATGTGATCAGCGCCCCCACTGGGTCGTAATTATTGCTTCAGATTCGATAGATTACTTACATCACGGTTTCATGACTATGTCCTCGGTGGACGAATAACTATTGCTGCGCGAGTGACTGTACACGATTTTCACTTAATATCGGTTTCTCGAAGAATGACAATCATGATTGCAAAATGATAAGAAGCACAATATGCATACAAGTACTAAGACGCATATAACTGAAGTAATACTGTCTTTACGTCTAAGTATTAAATGTGCTCGACAGTTTCTGCTGAATGATATCATTCGTTAGAAGAGAGCCTATCTGTTGCTTTATCATTCAGTGGCCGGTTGTCAGTGGCGTAACTACGGGGGGGGGGGGGCATGGGGGCACGTGCCCCCCCCCCAACCGGCTGATAAAAACAACGGGGAAAAGGAGAAAAAGAGGGAGAAAGGGAGAGAAACGTAGTGGGAAAGAAGAAATCATTATTCATTATAATGTTATATTATATTATAATTATGTTATATTACATAAGAAACATTTTTATCATAACTTTATGAAACATAATTTTCCGAGGGCCTATGTCTTCATTGTTCCTGGTGCTCGCAATGTCTGTTTAACGAGATATATAATCCTGTTGTACTAAAACCTCCCGTTTTCAAGTCAATATACACCAAATATATTTCCTCGCACTTCGAGTTATTATTGTTTTATGTAGCGACATATGCTTCTTGATTGCCCCATAAAACATTTCCTGTCCGTGATTACGTTCGCAAGAGTGGATTGTTGAGAAATGTCTGCTCTCCATGAATTCCTAAAATCAGTCCTTAAAATGTCCCCTTTTCTGATCTAAATATAAAAAAAAATTCAGCTTGCGCTTCGCACTCGCATCGTTTGGTTTATAGTGAAATACGTAAGGTCTTAGTGAATTCCTACAAACAAGCATTCGAATGCCCCACTTCAGGTCTGAATTATCTAAATTTTCAGCTCACGCTTCGCGCTAGCAATATTTAATTAGTGATATGGTTTGTTATTCATGATTACAATGACTACAAGTGCTTCATGTGTTTAGATGTAATTCTAACAAAATCAGCGAGCACTTGGCACTCGCATTAGATGACTATGGTGAGATATGTATACTCTTAATGGATTCCTAAAATATAGTCCTTAAAATCTCCCTGTTTGGGGTCAATATATACAAAAATTTCAGCTCGAACTTCGCGCTCGCATTGTTTAGCGAGACAGGTACGTATCATTATTTCAAAAAATTATTATAATGGCCCTTTTTAGGTCTGAATATCAAAAGTTTTCAGCTCGCGATTCGCGCTCGCATTATTTGATCAGTGAGATAATGTGCATATCCGTTTGATGGCATTATCCTTAAAATATCTCTATATAAGGTCAGTATACCTGGCAACTGAGCGCGCTTCGCGCGTTCACTAAGTGACTCAAAAAATTTGCTGGTGCCCCCCCCCCCCAATGCCATAACCCACGGTACGCCACTGCCGGTTGTACTATACGAAAGCTACTCAAAATATATATGGAATATGCTTGTTTAATTTCTGGGAAATCAAGTAGTTCGCGATTTTTTTTTGGTCCATCATCGCGTTAAAATACCCTTTTCTGAAATTTCTATGACAAGGGAGCGCTTCTAAGAGGAATGTCCGACGTTTTATCCGACAAGTCCTGTTTTCTCCGACAGTTACTATAGCAATAACACTTGTAAGCCAATCAGAATCTAGGAAACTTGTCAGATCTGACATTTTGTCGGACGTAAAATGTTGATGAAACGCTCCCATAGTATTAAGCTATCTACCTTAGATGTGAACAGAGCGATAAAGATCATGTGATGGAAGTGTTCCATCATTTCGACGAAAAAGTCAGCGAAATCGGACATGGAATTTGTCATCAAAATACTTGAAATGAAATGTTATTTTATTCGAATAAAATAATCCAGGATAGAAAGAGGAGATTAGGAGCGCGGCAATCGTTAATACTGTGAATGATCGATTAGATACTAGATTTCTCAGCGGTTCCCTATATTACTTTTAAGATTACTTTAACGATCCCACAATATACTGCGTATAATAACAACCATTCATTTGAGTTTCAGCAACGAGATTGCTTCATAGACTGGAATTCCAACCCATGGCCTTATTTGACCTTTGACCGGCCATCCGAGCTCGTTTGACAGGTGGATATCAGAGAGGAAAGCCCTGAATAATTAACTGATCGAATATGATGCAGAGGATTTGCTATCCCTTTCCGGTGAATCACGCCCGTGTTGATTTTGACGGACGGCGACTCGGACAGTAAGTGTTGTCGTTGACAACCGTATCCTTTTCGGACATTAGCGTATCCACCACTTCACAGACGCCTTTTGGAACTTTAAGAATCTATTGAAAAGTTGATGGATCGGGAAGCATAGTCTTAAGATGCGGACTGGATGAAAAATTGCATAGGGCCTATATGTCATTTGTCCAGAGTCCGAGACGACACTACTGTTTTGATTCACCGATTTTCGACAAAGGCTGCTTTGTTATGAAGAGCATTTGACAACGAAGTGATTGTTGAATGAGTTTATGAGAGTAGTGTCGTAGAGGTGAAGCCCAGACTAGCTCGCGAACCATGCAACCATGCAAGTTATTCACTAAAAATATTTGAGACAGCTTTGAGGTACATGTGTATATTTTCCAGCCTAGGGAGTGTTTCATCAATTTTTGTTTGTCCGACGCAATGTCGGATCTAAAATTTTACTTGATATTGTTGGCTGAGAAGCATTACCATGGTAACTTTCGCATAAAATGTCCTTTCAAATCTGTTTTGATGTTTGGCCGCATAGCCTCTTGAATACTATGTGGTGTTTATTTTCATCATCCTTTATGATAATGCAGAACGATGATAAATTAAAAGCACTAAAAAAATGATAATGAGAGAACAATTATACAAGATGATTGTGAATAGTACGCAAACAATAATAATGATAATAAATAATGACAGAATAGAAACAACATTATATATCAATCGCATGTATTAAAAATGATAATTTTTTATCGAATTAATGGTTATGATAGGAAATGACCAATAAGAATTATGATAATGCATTATAATAGTATGCACCGCTTAGAAACATTTGCATTAAGCGCTATATAAACGTTGTATATTATTATTATTATTATTTTATTATATCACATTTTCATACCGCTTTACGCGAACATATTTACTACATTCACTCCTGTGGTCTTGATGTTTGTATTTTTTTATTTTCAATAATATAAAAAAAAATTTAATTTGGAATATTCAACGGGAATCAACTTAAAGTTCGTATCTGCGCCTTGTATAGCCGTTCTTCCTATAAAAAAGCGTTAGACCAAAATCCCCTCTCGAGCGACATCTTATTAGAATGCACCGAGGAGCTGCTTTCTGCTTGAAAAGGGAAATATTATTTCTTGAATGTTATGACTGCATTTCCCCCTGCAAAATAAACACACAATGTTTTGATTTGGTTTCCCTAAATGCGAGCAAGAGGATGAAATGGTCCCGTCACGCAAGAAAACATAACAAATGTAACTCTTAAAGCCTTGGCGGTTTGGCAAAGTGTGTTTCCTTGCATACAAGCTTTCAGATAGTAGATTCAAGGGGAAATGGTTAAATACAGCGGAAATACAATGTGTAATTCACAAATGATATACGGCAAGTGCCTGTAACAGCAAGTATACATAGGAAAATAACAGGGCATAAAATGAAATGCTGAAAGGGATGATCAAAGGAAAGAAAGAAGAAAAATAAAACAAATTTGAATTAAATCAACATAAATCAGGAAAAGTAAAAGAAACTGCCTCTATACGATCGTTTGAATTGTTTAACACTTTTCCAAACCTAATTAATGTCTTGTAAATAATATATATCATGCTTCTAAATAGCAAAATATGTCCCAAAGTATCCTTAAAATGGCCGACACGATATCATATTTCTGCACAATGAGGACACAGCGGGTTGTGGAATTGGTCAATCGAGTACTAATTAAAACGAGACCTTTCCCAATATTCAGCTTAGCGTGTGGTGTTTTGTGGTATGTTGGTACTCATGCTCCATTGGTAGAGTGTGACGTATATGAAATAGTGAATGGTCTTTTTTCTACCAAGGGGGTATTTTTATCACAGTGCATTGCGAGTTCATATTTGTTTAATTATTCTGCCTTACAAAATTGATAGGATCTGATCTTCCAGAACATCTTAAGATATATAAAATAAAAAAATGGGAGGGCTAATATCAGAAGTGGCGTGAGAAAAAGTTTTGAAAGTTTGATAGGTAGGTAGACAGATAAGTAGATAAATAGATGGATGGATGGATGAAGGGATATATAGATAGATAGATAGATAGATAGATAGATAGATAGATAGATAGATAGATAGATAGATAGATAGATATATAGATAGATAGATAGATAGATAGATAGATAGATAGATAGATAGATAGATAGATAGATAGATAGATAGATAGATAAAGAAAGAGTCAGAGGGAAGAGCGAGAGAGACATATAAAGAAGAGATGAATATGAGAAGAAAAGGGAGTCGGCACTGACATAGTGAAATAAAATAAAGAAACAGCGCCGAACAAATTTTTACAACTGGTAGATATTGATATCACACACATAAAAGGGCGAAACAAACGATGTGTGAATGAGAACGAAAAATATTTTGAAAATGAAAAAAGAAAAAAAGAAAAGTAAAGCTAAAAATGATTACAAAAGCGAACACTACTTAATTTAGCCGACCCCCATCCACAGTCCACTTTGCAATAACGTTTCATGTTACACCGGTCTTTCATTTCCCGCTATGATGTGCATGTTTAATAGCCTTATGGCAAAATAACAACCAGGCAAAACCAATCATATTAATGATGCCTGATTCGAGGCCTGGTTGATTCTCATTAGGCCAAAGGCATTGTGAGGTTACATTGTGCTTTGTTTGTACATGTCGGAAAGGGTTATCACAAAATGTTGTGGGTTTAGAGATCAAGAATCTTGAATGTCAAAAATAGCATGCAGGAAACTCAACTGCTCACTTTTTTTGTATTTTGTTCATGTTTGTCATGAACAAAACATGTATGACTTTAAGACATATAATAAAGGGCTCTTTTTGATAATCTATTTTTTATTCAACACGAAAAAAGAAAAGAAAACAGTACTGGTTGCTTTAAAGGCAATGTACTTTCTTAATGTAAAATGAATATGATGTCGAAATCTATCACAGACTTGGATTTTTTAAGTAAAAATGTCGAAATTTTTGCTCGCTCGCAACTCCTCAACTAATTTTACGCGATACTCCATATCTAGCCCCCTCATTTTTTTTTTGCTCTGCCTTATAGTGTTTCCAAATTAATTAGCAGCTCGGCACTAAGGATCAACATAATCAGAACCTATGAGTGTTCTGTCAACATTCCATCATGGCCTTGTATACACTGTACATCGTTTATAGATGCGGACAAACATTAAAAGATGTGATTGGTGTCGGGGAAACAGGATCTTGAGGCTTCCACATCGTTGGTCAAATTCTACTTTAAATCATGTATGAATGGATCTCTGATACGTAAAACCTACGTGTATCTGCCGTCATAACCTAAGCCATACAATATTATAACTAACTATTCTCAGGAGATCGGAATATGTTTTTTTATTACAAACATTCTCGTATATAAACACTTTATCCTTGCTCAAAATAATGAATCATCAGCCACTGGTCTTGCAGAGGACATTATTCTGTGATCTTTCATATCAAATCTGTTTTGTAACAATCAAGACGGAAGAAGTTGGATAGAAGGTAAACCCTTGAAAGGAATGATAGCTCTGGGCCCCGTCTTACAAAGAAAAGCGTTGTGGCCCAGTGGATTAGTCTCCGGACTTTGAAACAGAGGGTCGTGGGTTCGAATCCCAGCCATGGCGTAATTTCCTTCGGCAAGAAATTTATCCACATTGTGCTGCACTCGACCCAGGTGAGGTGAATGGGTACCCGGTATAGGAAGAAATTCCTAGAATGCTCGAGCGCCCGATCAAGGTAGCCGTGCTAAAGCCGGGGTAATGATAATAGCAGGGCCCGCTGGGAGAAAAGTTTTCGGAACTGAAGTGGCTACCCTGGGTAAATATGCCGTTACTATTATTATTATTATTATTAAAATCCATCAATGTCATAATTTTTCAGACCGGAAATTTGCACAATGTCCTGTGTAAACAAAGGGAACACACCAAATTATCAAGAAAACAATGATATCATTATAAGCTAGACAAAGCTATATAGATAAGCTAGATAAGCGACCCCGATCCGATTGACCGTACCCCCTACGTGTACTGTATCAAAGCAATATCTTTGATCCAGCTGAAGCATGGCGGCTTGTCATTGTTCGAAACCCACCTTCACCCGACAAAGGAAATTATAATTGGTATAGTGTCGAAAATTTGTCTATCTGACGGTCAATCGGATCGGGGTCGCCCTAGCCACTAACCCGTCTCTGTGGTCTAGTGGTTAAGGCACCGGCGTTCAAAGCTGGGGGCCCGGGTTCGATTCCCGGCAGAGTCATTTTTTCGGCATCACCAATTTTTCCAAAGGGTAGATAGCTCTGGGGAACCTTGATTTAAGCTACGCCTACCATTGTTCTCTTCATCCATTTCTATACAATATTTAAATAAAAAGAGTTGCCAAAGCTGTTGTACATGTATAACTTTACACATTTGTATACGTTCCCCCTACGTGTACTGTATCAAAGCAATAGCTTTGATCCAGCTGAAGCATGGCGGCTTGTCATTGTTCGAAACCCACCTTCACCCGACAAAGGAAATTATAATTGGTATAGTGTCGAAAATTTGTCTATCTGACGGTCAATCGGATCGGGGTCGCCCTAGCCACTAACCCGTCTCTGTGGTCTAGTGGTTAAGGCACCGGCGTTCAAAGCTGGGGGCCCGGGTTCGATTCACGGCAGAGACATTTTTTCGGCATCACCAATTTTTCCAAAGGGTAGATAGCTCTGGGGAACCTTGATTTAAGCTACGCCTACCATTGTTCTCTTCATCCATTTCTTTACAATATTTAAATAAAAAGAGTTGCCAAAGCTGTTGTACATGTATAACTTTACACACACACACATATATATATATATATATATATATATATATATATATATATATGTAGTGATATATTCTGGATATATTTGAAATGATCGCTTTTGCTGTTATCTGCACTAAATGGCAATGTCGTATATCTAAAAGGAAATCAATTGTATGTTTTTTGATAAATACTCAAGATATATATAGTGGAAACCAATGTTTTTAAAATGTTTGCTTGCTGTTATCTTCACTGTATGGCAAGGTCGGATATCTAAAAGGAAATCAATTGTATGGTTTTTTTTAAATAAATACTCAAGATATATATAGTGGAACCAATGTTTTTAAAATGTTTGCTACTGCTGTTATCTTCACTGTATGGCAAGGTCGGATATCTAAAAGGAAGCCATTTGTATGTTTTTTTTTTACTTATCAATGCCCAATATACAGTGTATCACACGAAAGGTGATCCGTTATTATGTTGAATCGAGTCTAATTTTACGAACCGGAGTCAGTGTTCCGTATTGCTGATTTTGATAGCGTCCCTCCCGGTTATCTAACGTAGATGTTGAAACATAATATATAGTACAATGAAAGAAAGTGCGAAACGTAAATAGGAGATGCTACGGGTAAGAGGAATAATTACGTAAGACGAAGGAAGATTAGAAAACTTGCTTCTACTTTATTCTTCTTTTCACTTCGGCTATCATAATGATTATCTTTGGTGTCATATAATGATGCCCTGTTGGTGATTGGGATTGCATTTGTCGATTATAAAGAATCTACCATATCAAAACGTCGATTTTTGTTGCAACTATTATATAAGTGAAACTGATAAGGAGATACAGAGTGAGGGGGTGGGTGGGGAGACGGGGTGGGTGATAGCTGCAAAATAATGTGAAAAAGGAAATCATGCAATGAAAACACACATCCTGCACGCTTTGATAGAGGGAGGAGTCCAGACTTTCCGAAGACTGATCCGACATGTTTGAAGACGAACAGACAGATGGAACTAAGCGATAACTCAAGCTGAAGGGTTATGATAAGGAATGTGCCGGCTGGGCAAGGTTGAACTGGGAAACATAACGTTACCACACCGAATTTGATGATGATGCTGATGCGCACAAACAGGAAGCGACAGGAGGAGAATAAGTAACAGGCTTTCACGTGCCTCCTAGTCACCCGTCAATGCCCATGTGTAAATTCCGTCAACAATCTGCAGCCGCAAATAGCAAGCCCCTATCACTGCTATGATAGCAAACCATGTGGCTAACGCATTACCCATACATGGGTCATTACATGTCATAATGGCGCAGTTTGTTACGTATACGTCATGACCAGACCAAAAATATGTTGCAGCATTGACACCCCCCCCCCCCTCTCTCTCTCTCATTCTTCTCTCCCTTTCCTGTCTGTTTCGTCAGTTTTATTTTCACATGTTAGTACTTTTCCGTAGAGATATCACAGCATATCCGGAAGAAATATTGTATTTTGAATTAAAGGGAAGCTTTAAAACCGTACTTTCACTTCGAGAGCCATTTTTTGTGTGACTATACCTGGTGTAAAGCGTAAATTTGCCTTGTATATCCCAACCATGAAAACACTTAAAGATAATCTGTTTTGGTAAAAAATATTGGGGAAAACTGCATTGTCATATTTTATAACCGAACCGGATCCATCTCAGACTTACATTATGAAGCCTCAATGTCCGCAAATCCGCAATTAAAAAGAAATTGGGAGAAGCCTTAAAACATCGTACTGTGTTCGTTCTGAATTATTTTAGGCTTACTTTTACTAAACGAGTCCTTGCACCTCATCATATTTTTTTGTCAATGAAGGTTTTTCCTGTTTATCCAAAGGCCTACTTACGATGGCAGCATAACCTTCCTTCATAAATTGAAATGCCAGAGTACCAATCAATTTCCTCTCTTTACAAAGATATGTAGTCTCCACCTCCATT
This sequence comes from Lytechinus pictus, assembly GCF_037042905.1. Lineage (NCBI taxonomy): Eukaryota > Metazoa > Echinodermata > Echinoidea > Temnopleuroida > Toxopneustidae > Lytechinus > Lytechinus pictus. The sequence continues at coordinate 41,880,386 of NC_087245.1, read as the reverse complement.
TTCCTTGAAATAAATGTTGATCTTTTGTCTGACATTGCTTTGTCACGAAGTGTGTAGATCTTCATAATTCTGTATTTCATAGTCTTCCATAATGTTTAATGTTTGATTGTATTCAATTTGGCGATCGGCTGCTTCACGTGCAATATTAAAAAAAAAAAAACAAGCATTTCATTTCATTTATTATGATAATCCATACCTTGCAAAGGTTACGGTAATTGGTTTTCCTTACGCAAATTCATTCTTTGATTTATTCAATATCAGCAATACCCCCCGTCAGGTTCATTCGATTTCTAAATATGAATTTTATTTATTTCATTTTTTTATACATGTCTTGCTATTATACCATTAAAAACAAAATTATTTGTGATTATGTTTCAAAAATCGAAATAAAATATCTTGTACCTCGTCATGGAAACCATCAGAGCACGTCTAAAGTTCTGCTCTATCGGTAGAACGTTAGGGGATTAATCACGTTCCTTGTTAGTGTTAAGCAAACCTTCCTGATCAAGGAATACTGCTCTTTGGTATAGAATTCTTGGAATCTCTTTCATAGGTGCATTTTGGCAAGTACTGTGTCAAACATCGAGAGCTATATACGATTATGTCAACTCCCAATGAACCTGGAACTCAATAGGAAGTTTTCTGTTTGTTTGTTTGTTTCTGTTTGTGGTAACTCCTGTAGGAACACGGCAGGACAGCATTTTGCTGGTAAACGCCAAGCTGGTATATAACCAATTACCTATGAAACATTTTACGTCTAGGTTAATCAGTCATAGTGGCTGACGTTATATAGACGACAGATATCACTCTCGGGCCTTTTTATCAAAGTGGAGACAATGGCAGAGTTGGTATTCGAACTCACAACCTTCATGACCTTGCGATTATGAGTCCAATGCTCTAACCACTGGACCACACGACCCGTGTGCAACAGCTACGCAGACGCTTTCTGCAACGTAGAGAATCTGCTTTAAGTTTTCCTTCATGACAACGAAGTCTTTGTCGAGGGTCGCTGTATCGAAACAGCAGTCTCGTTATCGACTCTGCATGGACAAACGACGTTTTTGCAAATTTTTCGCCAGCTCCGAAACTTAGGACGAAACTGCTATTCCGGTTCACCAATATCCGTCAAAGGCCTTTCACCCTGCATTTGTTATTTGACTTGCGTTTTCAATAGATTTACTGTGTTTTGAACCCTCCATACATCGCGCAGGGAAAACTGTCTAGTACCATACGATCTCGTCAACTCCTAATGAACTTATACCCAGTGGCAAACGGAGGTTGCTATAAATCACGCTGGATGCATGGAATGCCCCCTAATTTTTTCAGTCATGTTTCTGAAACCTCAGTGGGACTTTCACTGTGTAATCATCAGAGATTTTCCAGTTATTTTTATTTCTTGGGTGTCCATCTGGAGTTTTAGGCTAAAAATAACTCCAAAGCATGACTGAAATACTTTGGTCTGTGTCGCCTGGTCTTTCCAGATGGCGTTCCCTCGTGGTAACCTCCCTTATGACGTCATCACTGAGTCATTCAGAACAGACCGACCAGCTGGCCATGTGGTAGTATGCCAACTTTTAAGGCCACCGTGACGTACAAACATGTTTAGGTAAAAAGAAAAAAAAAGAAAAAAAAATCAGTTTTGATAAAAAAGCTAGATATTAAAAGATATAGCACATATACAGTTATAAAAATGATAAATGATACAATATATATATATATATATATATAATTATATTTGAAGACATGGCAACAAATTGCATTTACCTAGGATATACGCGTAAATGTATAAGAAATTATACAGGAAAACAACTTAGAAGAAGAATTTTATAAAAGTGGAAAATGGAATACTGCATGCACAGAAAACCCTCAAAGTTTTTGGTTGGTACAGCAGATTGAAAGGACCGGAACCAAAAAACAAAAAAAAAGGAGTTTCGTTAAAATATGACATGAAATTTTTTAAATATGCTTATCATAGTACAAAAGAAATACATAGACATGGTAGAAATATGCACACTGCATCTGAACCCAGCTATACTCACACCCATTGCGACAATCACATCTGCAAGAATCTTCAATCTTGAAGGAGGCAGATCAACCTAGAAGAAGTAGAAGAAAGAGTAGTGTAAACTAATACGAAGAAGACACTCAAAATAAAGTATCTTGAACAGAGACGGAACTCAAATCGACTGTCAATCTTCCAGCAGGCACTCACAGGCTAGTCTGCTGGGCAAACCCTTCACTCGAGTTAAGGGTCTGAATGTGCAGCCTACTCATGCCTTGTGTACTGAAGGCTCTCTCGCTTGTATTGGAACAGCAAGTTTTGTATGTGCTAGTCTTTGCGTGGAGGCACACTTATTGATCAAAGTTCCAATCAGGGTCTGTGCCTGCAGACTACTCACAGGCCAGGTCGCCGTGCCGTTGCAGTTTCTACTCTGCGCCCGGCCCAAAGGAACTTCAACCACTTAAATAGTTTTATCCCCATTTCAACAAACAAAAATTTTTATAAGTATTCTTTCATACCAAGTTCTGTTGTTGACTGGAACAACTTTCCAAACCCAATCAAATCAATTCTCGACAAAGAATATTCAAAGTAGCAATCCAGAAGCACTTAAACCAAAATCAATACTAAGCAACGCCTCTTACCAGTCCTCCCCGACCATCAGGGCACCCTACCCCTGCCCGTTCGACACCTTTTAGGGGAGTTGGGCAGTATCCTGGAAGTAAGTAAGTAAGGATAAAAAGAAGAAGAAAAAAAAAAAGAAGGAGAAGTAAAAGAAGAAGGAGAAGTAGAAAAAGAAGAAGAAGGAGAAGGAGGGGGAGAAGAAGAAGAAAAAGAAGAAGAAGAAGAAGTAGAAGAAGGAGAAGAAGGAGAAGGAAGAAGAATAAAGAAGAAAAAGAAGAAAAGGAAGAAGAAGGAACATTTAAACTAGAAAGCAATGGTTTTGGTGACAAAAATCAGCAATTAACTTTATAATATATAATAAGATATAATATAATTTCGGAACTTTTTAATAAATTGGGAGAAGGTGAAACAATAACAGGTGAGGGAAGGGAGTTTCGAATTAATAGTCATAAGTGCCTTATTTATTGTGACATAAACCCTTTTGATTACAACTATGTGAAAATTCTGACGATGAACAAAACAAAGAAAGGATAAAGTGGATGGAAAGTCGCTGTACTCGAGGACATTTTAAACCAACAATCCCTAAGAATAGTTGAAAAATATGAAAGAATCACTCCCAATGAAACAGCAATCTCCTTATAAGAAACAGTCAATGATAGTGTTTGTTTTAACTACTGAAGTCATATTTCTATAAGAACCATAACAAAAGCGACAAGTTCAGTTTCAGGCTCTTATAGGTTAACGAAAATCTGTTTATTGCCCTGAAATTTACGTATCATATCACATTAGATTTGTAATGAGAGTAATTGTGTCATAATTTGTAAACAAATTTTCGGCAATACTCCTATGTGTTTAAAGGTCAAGTCCACCCCAGGAAAATGCTGACTTGAATAAATAGAGAAAAATCAAACAAGCATAGTGCTAAAAATTTCATCAAAATCGGATGAAAAATAAGAAAGTTATGACATTTTAAAGTTTCGCTCATTTTTCACAAAACAGTGATATGCACAACTAGGTGAGTCAGTTGATGATGTCCATCACTCACTATTTATTTTGTTTTTTATTGTTTGAATTATACAATAATTCATTTTTTATAGATTTGACAATAAGGACCAACTTGACTGAACCATATAGTATTAAACAATGCTAATTCCACATGTTTAGGGGGGAATTAATCGTTGTATCACTTGACAATGAGGAGAAAATTAGAATACTTCATATTTCATGTAATAAAATACAAAAGAAATAGTGAGTGGATGATGTCATAGTCTCCTCATTTGCATACCAGCCATGATGTGCATATAACTGTTTTGTGAACTTAAGCGAAACTTTCAAATGTCATAACTTTCTTATTTTACATCCGATTTTGATGAAATTTTCAGTGTTATGCTTGTTGGAATTTTCGCTTTTTATTCAAATCAACTTTTTGTTGGGGTGGACTTGTCCTTTAAGATCGCATGCTCGATCTGTGGGATTCGAACCTGCCATCTACTGCTTTAATTGTGTCATGCTTTCTTTAAATGTGTACACAATTCTTCGATTACTCCTTTAAATCTTGTCAGACTTGGTGCAATATTGCTTATGAGAGCAAAAGGGTATAATTTGATTATTCTCTCTACATGTGTATACACTCTCACACTTAGTGTGTAATCCTATTTGTTTACCAGCGTGAATAGAAATTACTGGCATTACTGCACGATCCACATGTCTGGATACCTAGTGTGACGTAGACAAAGACATTAAAAAAATCATGAATATAATATTTATATAGTCAACTGTTACATAAATTCTGCATGCTGTTTCCTAGGCAGGGATACCCAATATATGTGGCCGATGTTATTTCTTTCCTTTCTATCAATTGAATCTTGGGTATTTAGCGTTTAATTTAATTTGCACTTATCTCGTTATCTGCGAAATACTAGTGGCAAGTATACTATCATCATGATGAAGGTAACGTAAATGTTTGTTTGAATTCATACAGTAATTACTAAACAGAAAGGAGAAATGTTCCCGAGGTTAATATTGTTCATGATATTACATGCACAGAGTGTAACAGGAATTCAAAAATTCATTGGTCGAATACATACCCTGCTGAAAAGAACACAGTTTGATCACAGTGGCCCGTATTATAAACTCAGGTTTAAATTAAACCCCGGTTTAAAGTTGTGGTTTAACTATGGAGAGCCGATTGGGCACAAATCCCTAACAGTACACATTCAATTTATTAACTCATATGACACCCGAATTGTTTATAATTGTTTGGGAATGATAACTGAAGTATTTTTCTTCATTATGAAAGCCAAAGGAAACAAAATAGTAAACATAAGAAATTTACAACATAAACATAATTTTTGAATTGTTGGCTCCCCATAATTTTAGCACAGAGTTAGACCGTGGTCTAATAGTTAAACCTGACTTCAGAATATGGGCCAGTGTGTTTACATAATTGACTATGTGAAAAACATTATTCACACTAAAAAAATGTTCAAATGCAACAGTGTGAAGATATTTTCACACTGTGGACACACCTCGACAGTGTGACTTTTCAACAGCATGTTCACATGACCAACTATATGCGAATACGTGATTCACACTGTTGAACATAATATTGTAATGTTCGAATTTTACAGTGTAAAGGTAATTTTTCATTGTGTTCCACACTGTGACACACATCGTGACACACATCGTGTGACGCTGTGTTCTTTCCTGTAGAAAGATAAATCAATGATTATTAGTCGAAATGTTCCACGTGATTTATTTTATTTGCTCTGAGAGCTGCGTTTGAAGTTGATTCAGAAACCGACCTGACTCGTTTTCACTTACGTCATACCACTAGATGGCGATAAGAACAAGAAAAACAAAAATTCTTGGATATAAGCTATTTAAAAAAAGAAATAAACAATCGTATACTGGTTTAACTAATTCTATATTCTATATTGTAAATCGAGGATGATACCAAAATACTCTCATCGCAATCCACTTCGCCACTTATATCTGTCCCGGCAGTCCATATTTAGGCAAACAATTTTGGTTTAGGGGGTGATAATTGATAATAGCAACATTGAGATGCAATGTATTCTTCGAGCAGTGAGAGTTCATTGCCGGTCAGAGAGGGGAGTGGGTGCCTTCAGCATTTACCCCACATGTATAGAGGATGGAATAATAATAATAAAGGGATGATCTGTTCAGTTGATTTTAAAAATAAACAGCAGTATATGATAATTATATTATATTGGATGGCTCAGAATGGAATACCAGAAATATTCAAAGAGTTTCGGAAAATATTCCACGAATCGCAGATGAGTAGAATATTGGCCCTATGAGTGGAATAATTCTGGTATTTCATGAAATAAAGCCATCCAATATAGCGATAACACTTACAAGAAAATATTTGTAATCAATTGCAAATATTTTGTTGCAATTTTACAAGTGATAGATCAAGTTTAGCTGTAGGAAATCAGATTACATTACTTGTTTCAAGAAGCAGATTATAAATAAATCGGGAAAAAAAAATCGTTTTTAATTTGAAAACTTATGATCGATCTAGGGACCGAAAATAGACTTGCAATTGATCGCAAATTTCTTCCAATGCCCCATTAGTGTATCAGAAGTTTCTATGTGCCTTTGCAGCATCAGGCTTTACTAGAACGGCTGTTACGCGCACTGCTTTTCAAGGAATAAATTCCTACCAGGTGCCAATTCACCTCACCTGGGATGAGTGAAGCACAATTTATTTACGAGTTTATTATGAGTAGTTCATGCACTATTTATTAATAAAACAAACACCTTTCTAGTTGTTATTAGTGGCCAGATGATAACCAATGGAGACACCAAATTCTGCCGATTCAACATAATCATTACATAAGATATATACATGAACATAGCTTGTCAGCTCGTGGAAATCCTGAATTATTCGATCAATAGTTATATTCATCCCCTTGAAGAAAGATCACATTTTCATATCAAATAGTTTTATCTTACTTAAATTAACACTAATGAAGAAAAAGGAAGAGGTCAATATATCGCTGGCGTAATACACGTTTCTATTGAAAAGTCATTTGGTGGAACAGAAAAAACAATATATAAATCTTGTACGTTTTTCACACCAATTCTGAGTGATGGGTCAATTTCCATCTATTTATTAATCACCGGTCAACACATGGCAGATGAGAACAAAACAATAATAATGAATCGAAATGAAAGCATGCACAAAATACAGCATCGTCATGCCTTACAGCCTCAAGTTTACGAACAGATACTAATAAAGCTGTATTCTCATAGGCAAGGCTGATGGATTGGAAGAGTAAACAATATCATACTTTATATTGGATCAGGACGGCTCTCAGAAACAAAATCATATCAAGTCAAATGTCAATTGCTTATGCAAGCAGTATACAAATGCGGGCAGGATCAAGGGTGGAATTTTCTATCCATGTTTTATGCATCCCTGACTCCTCTAAGCTCGGACCTGGAAAACAATAGCATTTACGTCATCATTCTGGAGCAAACCTCAAGCGCCAGCGAAATCAATACATCAATGCTATTCATTCACCGAATAAGGAACAAACAAGCTCCCCTATTCTCGAAAAGACCGATCGATCGGTAGAATAAGTGGAAATGTAAAGCGTAATTAGTGTGTTCTTACAGTGCCCTTCCTCACTGTTTTTGTTCGTTAACTGGAAGAGTGTATCAGCATCGAAAGCTCAACAATCGTGATGATGGATGTCCTGTGGATCACGTGTCCCTGTTGTGCTATATCAATAAGTCATCTTACTGCTTTGTGGTAGAGGTCAAAATTTTCCATCCAAAGGTCACATGAATCGAGGCCAATTTGCGTTATGAACTGAAAGAATTCATTCATCCGGAAACTTTATCTAATAAAGTATAAATACAAAGCAATGTATTTTTGCTCCAAAGAAGGAATGGATGAAGAGAACAATGGTAGGCGTAGCTGAAATCAAGGTTCCCCGGAGCTATCTGCCCTTTGGCAAAATTGGTGATGCCGAAGAAATGTATCTGCCGGGAATCGAACCCGGGCCCCCAGCTTTGAACGCCGGTGCCTTAACTACTAGACCACAGTGACGGGTTAGTAACTCGGGCGATCCCGATCCGATTGACCGGCAGATAATTAGATTTTCGACACGATACCAGTTATGATTTGTTTTGTCGGGTGTATAGTTTTGGTTTTGAACAATGGCAAGCCTCAGCTGGATCAAAGCTATTGCTTAGATACAGTACACGTATGGGAGAAATTATACATGTGCAACAGCTTTGGCAACTCTTTTATTTAAATATTTTGTGAAAGATATAGATGAAGAGAACATATAACATACATAATATTTATCGATTGCTAATTGCAGAATGTCCGGTAGTCGGCGTCATTATTATGTAACAGTTAAATATACATTACAATGTTGAGCCGTGAGTATGTTTAAAAGGCCATTATTGCAGGCAATCTACGTATAGTTGTAAAATAAAACATACCCGCTATGGGGTTAATGCACTTTTGATCATGTTCATAATGAATGTGGAGTACTGTATTTGTGAGAAACCTTGCCAATCCTTTTCCACAGAGGACTCTGTGTGTGTTTAAAACATATAATGATAACATTTTGCAATCAATATTTTGTCTGGTTTCTAACGAGTTCTTCATTAGAGTAAAAGGGAATGAACTATTGTCCCTATGTTGCTTTTTCGCCTAAGTAATTGCAATGTTCGTTCAAATATTTCATTCTGTGTATACGTATTTTGCTTGATGATATTGTTTCTTTTTATGAATATAGTTTTCATTGTTTACATATTTGAATGATTTGTATCATCTAGTCCAGTATATGATTTCCTCTGAAAAATACACAAAGTGATTACTTTTTAGAAGAGAGGAATATAAGTGGGGTGGCTTCAACCTATAAATCAACGCTATTCAAAATATTGAAACAAATATCAGTTTATTGTTAAACTCCCACCTCCCCCCCTCAAAAAATGAAAAAATTGAATAAATAAATGAATAGACAAATAAATAAATGAATACATGATTCAAAGAGATATATTTAACCTTTAAACGATGAATAACACGGAAGATATTAAACATGACGGTTTTAATGTCAAAACTCCTTGTTCGATATTTTAACACTACCTGATATTTAAGTTAAACTACGTTGAATAAAACGTTTTTTACTTTGTGGGTCGCTCGTATAAGCAAAAGCGAGTCCTTCAAGATGATGGACATTTATCAGTTAACAAAACCATTTTCTATTCATAGTTGAACAGTTGAGAATGAATCTTGTAGAAACGCTCCCCAGGGAGTGGTAAAGGTGTAAACATTGTATGCGGGTAAGCCAGGATCTCATGACCTGATGCGCAATATCATCTTCATCTTGCCGTCTGAAATTTGTCAGATCTGACAACCTTCCTTGATTTTGATCGGGTAAGAGGCTCTATATATCTCTGGTAACTGTCGGATGAAACAGACTTCGTCAGATAAAATGTCCTTCCGTCTTTTATTAAAATACTCCGCGAGACGTATATGTATAAATCAGGGCCCTGTGAACGATTTTTTGTCTGGGGGTGCTGATGTAAATTTGACAAGCAAAAAAAAAGGAGGGGGCTCACTCCAAAATAAAGGTCATTTTGGTCCAGAGAAATTTGAAAAGAGAGAAAGAAAAAAGGGTTTCACTCCATAAAGGAAGATGATTTGGTTAAGAGAAATTTGGCAAGCAAAACAATATATAAAAAGGTTTTTGTACAAAATGTAGGTCATTATTTTAGTTCTTCATTATTTCTGTCACACCTTCCAAAATTCCAGAAGGTGCTGCCTATGGAGGATAATACATGGAACGCCCCCAATGAAAGTATTGGGGGTGCTTCAACACCCCCAAGCACCCCCTATTCCCAGGGCCGTGTCAAAAAAGGCGAGAGAAGTCATTCCTATGTTATACAGCTCTATAAACCAATGTTATTCAGGCGCGGATCCAGGGGGGGTGGCAAGCCGGCCCCCGGCCCCGCCCTCCCCCTATTTTTTGGCAACCACAAAAAAATGTCCTTTTAACTTGATAGAAACGCTGAAAAAACAGAAAGAAAAGTACGAAGGAGGTATTATACCCATGTTTAATTTACAGCCTTGTAACTGCCGGCCCGATCCCAGACCTACTTGCAGTGGCACCGCATTATGTTAAGTTCGCAAAATGAAGGTAAATCACGCTACCGCAACTGCGCGCATCAAGACATTCTCCTCAGTGCACATGGGTCTCCTGCACTCCATCAACGGCCGATTAGCTCTGCATAGGATGATTACCATAATTGTGCACAAGTAGGCCGTAAAACAATATTTTAAAAATGCTTAAAATGTCCTGTTTTCGATCAGGCCTTAATATCAACAGATTTCGAGCTCTCATTAATATTAGATTGATAACATAATAAGGTAACAGTTTCATGAATTCCTAATAATGAAATTGTCCCTTTTTCAGAATGGAATATCGATATCGACAAGTTTCATCTCGCGATTAGGAATAGGAATAGGAAAAATAGTCATTTTCATATGATGAGAAAATGTACTTACAATTTCCCCGGGTGTTTGGTCTGAATAATAATTTTTAAAAATCGGCTCGCGCTTCGCGCTCGCATCATTCAAGTACGATCCATATCCACTTCACAATTTTCCTAACATGCTTGAAATAGTGCTTAAATTGACCCTCTTCAGAACGCCTTCAAGTTTTTTTTTTCAGCTCGCGCTTGCGCTTTATTGATATTCATAATAAAAGAAATGT